>NW_006795410.1:1141357-1178299 GCF_000442215.2 Lipotes vexillifer
CGAGACAGGCTGAATGAAGATTTTGAGTGAATACTGTTTTATATCTTATGGTTTTGGGTTAAATAAACATATTGCCTCTTCAAAAGGGAATAAATCATTTTAAAGTACTGGCAAAAGTTTGGTTTGATAAATGTGAAAGAAGATATGCACAATAAGATCAAATGAAGTCAAAACAAATGCTGATTTTAAAATCTAGACTCCAAGCCAAGATGATTCATAATTTTTTAAATTAAAATTCATGTTTCCAAATAGCAAAAATCAATAAAACTATAATCTGGTTCTTTGAGAAGATAAACAAAATAGATAAACCATTAGCCAGACTCATCAAGAAAAAAAGAAGACTCAAATCAGTAGAATCAGAAATGAAAAAGGAGAAGTAACAACTGACACTGCAGAAATACAAAGGATCATGGGAGATTACTACAAGCAACTACATGCCAATAAAATGGACAACCTGGAAGAAACGGACAAACTCTTAGAAAAGCACAACCTTCCAAAACTGAAACAGGAAGAAATAGAAAATATAAACAGACCAATCACAAGCACTGAAATTGAGACAGTGATTAAAAATCTTCCAACAAACGAAAGCCCAGGACCAGATGGTTTCACAGGAGAATTCTATCAAACATTTAGAGAAGAGCTAACACCTAACCTTCTCAAACTCTTCCAAAATATAGCAGTGGAGGAACACTCCCAACCTCATTCTATGAGGCCACCATCACCCTCATACCAAAACCAGACAAAGATGTCACAAAAAAAGAAAGCTACAGGCCAATATCACTGATGAACATAGATGAAAAATCCTCAACAAAAAATAATAGCAAACAGAATCCAAGAGCACATTAAAAGGATCATACACCATGATTAAGTGGGGTTTATCCCAGGAATGCAAGGATTCCTCAATGTGCACAAATCAATCAATGCAATACACCACATTAACAGACTGAAGGAGAAAAACCATATGATCATCTCAATAGATGCAGAAAAAGCTTTTGACAAAATTCAACACCAATTTATGATAAAAACCCTCCAGAAAGTAGGTATAGAGAGAACTTACCTCAACATGATAAAGGCCATATATGACAAATCCACAGCCAACATCATTCTCAATGGTGAAAAACTGAAACCATTTCCTCTAACATCAGGAACAAGACAAGGCTGTCTACTCTCACCACTATTATTCAACATAGTTTTGGAAATTTCAGCCACAGCAATCAGAGAAGAAAAAGAAATAAAAGGAATCCAAACTGGAAAAGAAGAAGTAAAGCTGTCACTGTTTGCAGATAACATGATACTATACACAGAGAATCCTAAACATGCTACCAGAAAACTACTAGAGATAATCAATGAATTTGGTAAAGTAGCAGGATACAAAATCAATGCACAGAAATCTCTTGCATTTCTATACACTAATGATGAAAAATTTGAAAGAGAAATTAAGGAACACTCTCATTTACCATTGCAACAAAAAAATAAAATACCTAGGAATAAACCTACCTAAGGAGACAAAAGACCTGTATGCAGAAAGCTGTAAGGCACTGATGAAAGAAATTAAAGATGATACAAATAGATGGAGAGATATAACATGTTCTTCGATTGGAAGAATCAACATTGTGAAAATGACTATATTACCCAAAGCAATCTACAGATTCAATGTAATCCCTATCCAACTACCAATGGCATTTTTCACAGAACTAGTACAAAAAAATTCACAATGTGTATGGAAACACAAAAGACCCCGAATAGCCAAAGCAATCTGGAGAACGAAAAACGGAGCTGGAGGAATCAGGCTCCCGGAATTCAGACTATACTACAAAGCTACAGTATTCAAGACAGTATGGTACTGGCACAAAAACAAAAATATAGATCAATGGAACAGGACAGAAAGCCCAGAGATATACCCATGCACATATGGTCACCTTATCTTTGATAAAGGAGGCAAGAATATACAATGGAGAAAAGACAGCCTCTTCAATAAGTGGTGCTGGGAAAACTGGACAGCTACATGTAAAAGAATGAAATTAGAACACTCCCTAACACCATACAAAAAAAAATAAACTCAAAATGGATGAAAGACCTAAATGTAAGGCCAGACACTCTAAAACTCTTAGGGGAAAACATAGGCAGAACTCTATGACATAAATCACAGCAAGATCCTTTTTGACCCACCTCCTACAGCAATGGAGGTAAAAACAAAAATAAACAAATGGGACCTAATGAAACTTAAAAACTTTTGCCAAGCAAAGGAAACCATAAACAAGACCAAAAGACAGTCCTCAGAATGGGAGAAAATATTTGCAAATGAAGCAACTGACAAAGGATTAATCTCCAAAATTTATAAGCAGCTCATGCAGCTCAATATCAAAAAAACAAACAACCCAATCCAAACATGGGCAGAAGACCTAAATAGACCTTTCTCCAAAGAAGATTTACAGATTGCCAACAAACACATGAAAAGATGCTCAACATCACTAATCATTAGAGTTATGCAAATCAAAACTACAATGAAGTATAACCTCACACAAGTCAGAATGGCCATCATCAAAAAATCTACAAACAATCAATGTTGGAGAGGGTGTGGAGAAAAGGGAATCCTCTTGCACTGTTGGTGGGAATGTAAATTGATACAGCTACTATGGAGAACCGTATGGAAGTTGCTTAAAAAACTAAAAGTAGGGCTTCCCTGGTGGCACAGTGGTTGAGAGTCCACCTGCCGATGCAGGGGACACGGGTTTGTGCCCCTGTCCGGGAAGATCCCACATGCCGCAGATAGGCTAGGCCCATGAGCCATGGCCATTGAGCCTGTGTGCCCGGAGAGAGGCCACAACAGTGAGAGAGGCCCACGTACCGTAAAAAATTAAATAAATAAATAAAAATTAAAAACTAAAAGTAGAACTACCGTATGACTCAGCAATCCCATTACTGGGCATATACCCTGAGAAAACTATAATTCAAAAAGAGTCAGGTACCACAACGTTCATTTCAGCTCTATTTACAATAGCCAGAACACGGAAGCAACCTAAGTGTCCATCGACAGAGGAATGGATGAAGAAGATGTGGCACGTATATAAAATGGAATATTACTCAGCCATAAAAGAAACAAACTGAGTTATTTGTAGTGAATTGGATGGACCTAGAGTCATCAGAGTGAAGTAAGTCAGAAAGAGAAAAACAAATACCATATACTAACACATATATACGGAATCTAAAAAAAAAATTGGTTCTGAAGAACCTAGGGGCAGGACCGGAATAAAGATGCAGACACAGAGAATGGACTTGAGGACACAGGGAGTGGGAAGAATAAACTGGGACGAAGTGAGAGAGTGGCATGGACATATATACACTGTCAAATGTGAAATAGATAGCTAATGGGAAATAGCACAGGGAGATCAGCTCGGTGCTTTGTGACCACCTAGAGGGGTGGGATAGGGAGGGTGGGAGGGAGACGCAAGAGGGAGGAGATATGAGGATATATGTATATGTGTAGCTGATTCACTTTGTTATAAAGCAGAAACTAACACACCATTGTAGAGCAATTATACTCCAATAAAGATGTTAAAAAAAATAATGAAGGGAAACAACTTTGTATACAAAATATGACAAGAAAATGGGATTATTGTTATATGAAGAGTATGCAAGAAATATAAGATGTGTTTTGTTAAGGAAAAAGGAGAGTAATTTTTTCCTAAAATAAAGTGATTGGTTGTTCCAGGATAAGAAAGGAAAAAGAAGACCGAAACCTAAATGGGTATAGAAAGCTGCAGAAGTTTTGTCGAAAAGAAATGCTTTGTCATGAGGTCAAAGCTGGCTAAAATTATACAGATTTGTTTTTAAGAATTTTTAAAATGAGCTCAATAATGTACTGATACAAAAGTTAAATTTTCTCTCCGTTAAAGCCAGAAAATTTCTTAGGTTATTGGTTTACTCTTAGTAAAATATTATAAAATGTTTTCTTTCTCTTTAGTGTAATCTGCCCAGGAAGAGGGATCCTGTGTCTTAGGAAAATATTGTAAATATCTTTGATAGAAATGGGACGGCTCTAAAAACATATTCTTTTTTTTTTTTTTTTTGCACTTTCTGTATTCTTGAATGAGAACACCAACCAGTACGAAAATGTCTTATCTTCTCATAGACACTGTGCTCAGTTCTTCCTAAGTCTTGTCAAGTAGGAGATACATAGTGAGGCCTGATCATAGATTAGTCATCATTACCTTGTTGCAATACAAGTACCGTAATATAACTCATGGACAATATAGCACTGTGAGTCTGCAGGCAGAATAGGAATCTGTACTCAGGACCCAGACATCAGATTCAGATGTGGCATACTAACAACAGTTTTTGAAACCACATAAAGTCTCAGAATGACGTAGGGAGAGATAAGAGACTTGATGACCTCCCACTTGGGTGTTTCTACTCCCTGTCTGTACCTCACCAAGGATAGGCAGACAACCACTGCTTGTACTCAAGGAAACTGGTAGAGACTCAGGAAACCCCAATCAGGTTGATATCCTTGAGTAAACAGGGTTATGGTTTATGGGTGTGTCACCTTTACAGGTGTACAGGGATCCGTACTCAAAAGGATCCTGCACTCTGTTTAATGCTATGCTGTCATGATTGTGAAATTCTTAATAATTTTTGAACAAGGGGACCTACATTTTCATTTTTCACTGCATATCATTGTAAAACTTAACTTGTATGAGATGTCAGATTCGTCTTTGTCTGTTCTCAAGCCCAGCTGCTGCAGGACAAATTCAAATTTAATGCTATCTCAGTTAAAATTCTCCTTTTGCGCCCCCTGCATCGGCAGGCGGACTCCCAACCACTGCACCACCAGGGAAGTCCTAAAAACATGTTCTTTAAGAGAAACTACGATGTACACAATATCAGGCCCTAGTCTTGCACTTGGCTTTGAGATTTGTTATCTACTTGTAAACTTCAAAAAAATCACAGAAGTTAGTTACTGCTTTACTCTTGATTCTTCTCTGAAAAAATTTACAATCAACTACAGGAAAAAATGCTTCCTCTTCAAAGTGACTCATGGTAAGAAACCCTGACAAGGACTGTAGAATGCAGGTTTCTGATAACTTTAGGATCATAACATGGAACGGGTAAGAATTTCTAAAACTCTACTGGAAAACTGATTGATTCACAAAGCTGCTAATGCAAGACCAAGCCATACAAGAATTAACTGCAAGAGGCTAAATGAACTGATGAAGATGATTATAATTTTATGAGTGTATTTGAAACCTTGCTGGTTCTTTAATGTTTTGTTTTCCCGATTTAGAGGATGCATTTTCTTTTGTCTGTTAAGTTGTCTATAAGTTACAGCAATTTGGTAAAGTGCACTTTTATAAACAAAAGTTGAAACATTTATCTTTTTCTCCCTTCCTGATTCTTCCAGAAACTCTTAGTAATATTCTTATTCTTCATGGAAATATATGTATTTACATGAGTTCAATAAGAATCTGTTCTCCTTGTAACAGGACACAGTTTGACAAGGTCATGACCCTTCTTCCAGGTTCCAGACCTGAGCTGGTGTTCTGACTTAAGACCCAGGGCCGGCAGGTGAGGCCAGGCTTCTACAGGAAGACTCTGTGACCCCACGGCCAGGGTGTCTGGCAATGATTGTACCACTGCTTGAGTGCCTACACCAGGGAAAGTGTATCACAGTGACACGGAGATACTCAGTTTTCGGAGGGTCTACTGGTACACGGTCCCCCTTCCTTCCTGGGCACCCATGGGGCAATATTCCCAGAGGAGACCAAAAACCAAGCTCCCCCTCCTTTGGATTGTATCTTTCCCTTTATTTCTGAATGATTTTTTAATTTACTGATGTAGAATTCTCTATTAGCATTATTATCTTTAGAACATTGTGGATTTCACTCCACTGACTTCTGGTTTTCATCATTTCTGCCAAGATGTCAGTTGTTGGTATTATTCTTTGCAAGCAATGTGCTTTTATTCTCTGGCTACAGGTTTTAGTTTAATTTTTTTAATTTGCTGGATGTATAATTTACCTACCCTATGTTTCCACTTTGAAGATATCGTTGTATAACTTTTGATGACTGTATGCACCCCTGTCACCACCCAAAATTAAGATATAGAATATGTGTCACCTCCCAACTTGTCACTTCCCCCTTGTAATCCGTTTCCTCTAATCACTAGCCCATCTGATCTGGTGTTAATTGCCATAGGTTCTTTTTACTTGTTCAAGAGCTCCAGGTAAATCAAACCATACAATGTGTATTCATTTATGTTTAATTTCTTTAGCTCACTACATTGTTTTGTGATTCATTTCAATCACCACATGCATCCAAGCCTGTTCCTTTTATTGCCAAGTGTTTTTCCATTACATGAGTATATCACAGTTTGTTCACCCACTCACATGTAGATGAATATTTCAAAGATTGGGTTGTTCAAATTTTTGGCTTTTATTAAAAAAAAAAAGTTGCTGGAAACATGTACATAAGTGTTTTTTTTTGTTTGTTTGTTTGTTTTTGTTTTTTTTCTTTTTTTTGCAGTACGTGGGCCTCTCACTGTTGTGGCCTCTCCCATTGTGGAGCACAGGCTCCGGACGCGCAGGCTCAGTGGCCATGGCTCACGGGCCCAGCCACTCTGTGGCATGTGGGATCCTCCCAGACCAGGGCACGAACCCCTGTCTCCTACATTGGCAGGCAGACTCTCAACCACTGCGCTACCAGGGAAGCCCCCCCACCCCCAATTTTTAAGCAGGCAGTAGTTACACATTCGATCAAGCACAACTTACTATTTATTCATCAAACATTTATTGGGTATCAATTACATGCCAGGTAGGATGAAAGGTCCTGAAACAGAAAGATGCAAAGACATGGTCCCTGCTCTTAAGGAATTCGCATGGTAATCATACAGGGAGAAGAGGAAATGGTAGAATTTATGCAATTTGATCTGTGTTAGAATAGTAGTCATGAAGAAAAGTATAGTGGGAGGCTGGAAGAGAGAGACAATAACAATTACTGAAGCTGTAGAAAGGGCTTCTCAAACTGGAAAACATTCTACCTCTCCCAGACCCCCTAAAGTTAGAGTGACAGCCAACCCCTTGCTTCGAGGTGCTTAAACACGAAAAGACTTAATACATATAATAGTAAAAAATGTGATTAGTGTGACCAATGAAGTTTTCACTTCACAGTTGGCGATTTCCACTTCATATCCACTTTATTCACCAACTTCCAATAAATTGGCTTAGGAAAGTATAGTGATTGTGGCAATAGCCACCCAAACCAAAACATTAGGTACTTTGGGAGAATTCATATCCGAATCTCTGGAACTCCCATTCTAGAATTTTCTAATGAATCTCATCTCATTAGAAAAGTCCATGTTATTTAATACCTTCAGAACATAAACACAGTTTCAAAACATCTACCAGAAATTATAGCTTTAGTTTTAAGATGGTTCTTCAAAAAGCATGCTCCAATCCAAGGTAAATACTCAGAATTAAAAATATAAATATCATCATTTATCTTCATAGAATAATAATTACCATCATGAGTTCACAAAAGTATTAAAAGGAAAACAAAAGAATCACTGTCACTACAAGTGACATCAATAACCACTAAAAACTGTACAAGGGAAATAATTCATCTTTAACATAAATGGAGCAAATACAACTACATAGTATAGAGCAAATACATAAAAGAAGCAAATTCTTTTATATTGTGGATCTTTAGGAACTCACCACCAAGCATAATAATTGTAAATACAAATTATACTGATTCCCATGGAGTTCTGAAAGTCTGAATATTTTGTAGATGGAGACATACTCTCCTTGATTAAAGATTTTAAGAACTCATTTCTCAGATATCGTGACAGGGTTTTCCATATAGGGCCTGGTTCTAGTTGATATAAATGTTAAAGTGATAAGAAAACCTAAAAAGCAGCTTTCAAGAAACAAAACAGAATGTTGAGGATAAAAGCTTGGTGAGGTGAGAGTGTGCTGAGACACGCTGACAAGAGCTGCTTGCCCAATCCAGTAGGCACGTTTTCAGTCTAATCCCAAATCCTCAACAAGCAGATTTACTAATTTGGCATCCCCCAAAGACTTCAGCACTGAATAACTGTTTCTTCATTATAAAGTATCAAATTGGTAGGGAATTTTGTCTTTCTACCTGGCTACAAAAACATTCATTCAGAGGCTATGAGCTTAAAGGTTACTGTATTTTGTAGTTATCCATGCATGCAATCAGATTTGGCTCAATCAACTCTGCTCACCTCACAAGCATGCATAAAATACTATTTAAAGGTCAGCCAACTTTCACTCTGTCAAAACAGCATAAGGAGAGAATACCAGCGATGTGGGTCTGTATTATGGCACATATTTTGCTGACAGCTTTTTTTTTTTTTTAACTCCTTTTTTTTTTTAACATCTTTATTGGAGTATAATGTGCTATGTGGCTGCTTCCCACTAGCTATTTTACATTTGTTAGTATATATAATAAGTCCATGCCACTCTCTCACTTTGTCCCAGCTTACCCTTCCCCCTCCCCGTGTCCTCAAGTCCATTCTCTACGTCTACTTTCTGAAATCCACACCTAGAAATCAGTAGCAGGATCAAAACAATTCAGGGTGAAGACTTTAATTAATGCTTCTATTACATGTTTATGGATTCTACCATATTTAATGAGGAATGTATAAAAAACTGAAGATGTTAAATCTGGAAAGGACCTAGGGAAGAGAGAGTCAACAACTTCTGTGTGGCTTAGTGGAGAAATTAAGACCGAATGAATGAGGTGGATTTTGGTCCTAAATAGGACCTTACGAATAATGAAGGATGTTGAAAAATGGAAAAGGTTTAGCTTCTGAAAGCAGAATTTCTGCTACATGGGTAAAACAGATGATACATTAATACCTAAAGATATCATTTATTAAGACCCATACATTGCCTAATGCATTTAATTATTTGACCCTTCTAGACTGTCTCTTTTTATATTCTATGATCAGTCACGAAAATTCTGAGAGGGATAAATGGCTGAGCATTTTTTTTTCTGTTGCATACTACTGGTATCAATGTAGCCGAATTATCAACATCCATTTCCTAGAGGAAAAATTTCACCCAACTATTAGGTATGATATACAGGTTCAAAAGGGGTTGAAATAAAAATCACAAATGGGGAATAAAGAGCCTTTAAAAACCTAGACATGTTTAAGATATACACTGAACTTGAAACGCTGTCATGGAGAACAACCTTGACAATTCTCAAATGCGTTCTTTGAAGCTATTTTAAGATGTATAGACGTGGCTCAATATGGAAGTTTTCATGTTCTCCATGCAACTGCTTTCACCTAGCCTGACATCTTCAAGTTATCAGAATACAGGAAGTATCACTATTCGTGTTGCACAAGTATTAACACTGAATATACTTATCACATTCTCTGGAACGTGGCTTTAAGCTATCTTAAGTATTTCAGATAATTAAGCTTTTAGAATTATCCAATAGTTTCCCTTTAATTTTCTGTAATAGTATTCTGGGCTAATAGTAATTATAAAACCTTCAGATAGCAATTTTTTAGAGGGCACATTATTATTGCCTAATGTAAATAAATTGGACTATCATCAAGTCCTACCTAGTTGATGAATCATATTTACTAATGCCACTTTTTACCTGCCATTACAATTGGTGATTATTCATTGGCTAGCCAAGAATTTTTAATACTTTAGTTTTAGCAGCCGTCCTGAGCTCAACATGAGACTTGGTTATCAAATGCACAACTCACGATAAATCAGTCCACCATGACTAAAATGGAACTGTTCTAATTACTAAATAATGAATGTGGTGGCACTTTTTTATTGTAAAGTCTATATAAATGCAGTACACTGTATTATTCTGATTATAATCATAAGCTCCTTGAGAGAGGGTATGTGAAGTAACCTTCATGGTCCTTAGCAGAGTCTTCACAAAGTGAATGTTCATTAATTGTCAGCTGAACTAATAAAATACTATCATAGAAAACTCTGTTGTGAATCAAGTATTCTGTTTTTAAAACTTGCCTGTAATTATACTTACATACAACAGCGTATGCAGCAGGTACTCAATAAACTCGATAAACATATGTGAGAAAAGACTGTTTGCTCAAATAATTGCTGTGAGCCTGACTCAGCCCTTCCAGAATATTTAAAATATAGTAATGCACTAAATGGATCTCTCTACACTTCATGAACAGTGGGTAAGTTTGGGAATATTATCTTTAGATATTCAATATAGAGACCTTTGGAACAGAGGAAATTTGTTTTTTCAACACATAGAATCTGGTTCTCCTGAATGACTTCCTGAAAACTCCAGCTTTCCTTGCTAAGGAACATAGATTATTTTATGTGGTGCTTGAAAAGGCATTATTTGCTCTGAGTCTTTTGATTAGTTGAGACTAGTCCCACACACAGTATCTTCAGAATGGAAAGAACAAACTTCTCTCTTTTTCTAATGGCACTATTATTACAAAAACAGGACAGGTATATGGGGTGACCTTCTCAGTGCTACCTGAAAAATGAGGCAATCATTATAACTCGCATTCTATCCATTTGTACTGACACTGACCAAAAGCAATTTGGGGCTCCTTTCAAGCAGTTTGCATCAGAAGCCATTAAATGGCATCATCACCTTTGCTGTAATACAGAAAGCATCCAGCCAATGAAAGGTTGGAGTCTAGCCAGAACAGGAGAATGTTTTAGACATGGAGGTAATTGCTCTAATATTTAAAAATGTATTTTTAAATCAATATTATTATTGATTCATATATATACACTCAACTTTCCATTCTTCTTAGTACTTGAAGTGTGCACTCATGTGGATAATCGGAAACACTGAGAAGTCAAATAACATTTATATTAAATCTGGACTTATATTAAATCTGACTCATACCCTAACTTTTTAGGGTATGCCAAAATGTACCTTTCTATTTTTTTAATTCTGATAACCTTTTGTTTATCTTTTTGCGGTATGCGGGCCTCTCACTGCTGTGGCCTCTCCCGTTGCGGAGCACAGGCTCCGGACGCGCAGGCCCAGCGGCCATGGCTCACGGGCACAGCCGCTCCGCGGCATGTGGGATCTTCCTGGACCGGGGCACGAACCCGTGTCCCCTGCATCGGCAGGTGGACTCTCAACCACTGCGCCACCAGGGAAGCCCCATATTCTGATAACCTTTTAAATTTGATTCTGTGGCCTTGAATATGCCACATTTGGGCAGGGGAAAAATTTCCTAGGAATATACTTTTGATTGTGGGCTGTATTATAATATTTAACATTAATTTGTTAAATAGGCACACAGAAAAAAAAATGTCATGATTTTGATGGTTTTGATATAAATTAGTTAGGACAAAAAAACAACAACAACAACAACAACAAAATAGAGCACCTTCATACTTGGTCACCAGAGAATATCCTCAAGAGAAAATAATGCACAAGTGATTTTTGATAAATAAATAATATTAAAGTATTATATGTTAAATTATAAAGTCTATTTTCTGCCTCAAAATTCTGATCATACTTTATACACCTAATTAATGAGAATAATGTTCTGACCTTGCTAACATTAATTCAATGATAATAATAATAATATATTCAGAAAATTGCTTTTTAGAAACTGTATCAAAAATAATAGGGGATTATATCTACAACCTTCTTTTCCTAGAGAACTTAAGCACAGTGTAAAATGGATGCTTTCTTTATGCTGTAAACAATTCAATAAATTATGGGACAAATAAATATATTTTGAAGGTTTTTAAATGTATGGTGGGCTACGAAAGAACGATAAAACTTGGATGCTTGTTCATTTAAAATCAAACATAGAAAATAAACTCCACAAGAGCCCAAAACCATAGGTACTTCTGTAGAGAAAGAATTCTCTTAGATGCAGAAATCCAGTGTACCATACTTAATTCCTGGTCTCAAGATACTGGTATCCAGAAAGAGCAAAAGCAGATGTTACTTCTTCTAGGTGAAAACGTGTCATTGCTTATGATAGTGGGCTTTTCAGTAAAGGAAATTAAAGGTCCTAAGCTGAATCTGATTCAATAATGTAAAGCTATTGGAATAAAAATTGACATATTTTGTCCTCTCAAGAAACTCTTTTGTCTCTCCACAGCACACATTTGCTGCTGACCAAATAAATATTCCAGGAACATACAATTCACACAACTTAGCACAAGACTCTCCTAGAAAGAGCTACTCTCCCTTAAAAAACTGTATGTATTTAAAGTATACAACATGATGATTTGACATAAATATATATAGGGAAATTATAACTACAGTCAAACTAATTAACGTATCTAGTCACATAGTTTTCTGTGTGATGGGAGCACCTGAAATCTACTCTCTTACCTTTTTTCTCCCTCTTTCTTGGAGCAGAGAGCACTCCATGCAAATACTGCCATTGATTATACTGTCTGGTACTGTCTACCCTGATTCTGCTGGAGAATAAGTTGTGTTTCCTAATAATCATGTTGTATATTGCCTTTAAATCTATTGTACTATTATATCCCTAAATTTGACTCTAATGTAGGAGTATCAACTCATTCAACAACTTTGCAATTATATTTGACACTATCTACTAAAACTAAACATATACCAACCAATGACCCAGAAATTCTATTCCTATGCAAATTCCAAATTCCAAATGACTATATGTGCCCACCAAGAAACCATGACTAGAATGTGCATAGCAGCTTTACTCACAATATCCCCAAACTGGAAGTAACCCAAATGTCCATCATCAGGAGAATGGATAAACAAATTGTGATATATTCATACAAAGGAATACTACATAGTAATAAAATGAATTAACTAGAGATAAACAAACTGATTTATATGGGAAATCTCCATACCTTCCTTTCAATTTTACTGTAAATCTTAAACTGCTTTAAAAAATAAAGTCTTAAAACAAATTAAAAAATAAAAACAAACACAAAACATGATGAATCTCAGAAACATTACTTTGAATGAAAAAAGAGATACAAATGAGCACATATAGTATGATCCTATTCACATGAAGTTCAAGAACAAGCAAGAGTAATTTTTGTGATAACAGTCAGAATGGTAGTTAATTTTTGGTGGGGAGTTTGTGAAGGGGCACTAGGAAAACTTCTGGAGTGATGGATAGGTTCCATATATCTGAGTGGTCTTTGAGTTTTACACTTAAGATTTGAGCAAATATAAAGCATATATAACTATTTAGGACCTCGTCTTTCCTAGGTATTCATATAAGAACTGGTAATACCCTGGTGAACAAGATAGCAATAACACATTTAATTATTTTTCTTGATTCCTTTTAACAAAGACTGGGAGTTACGTAAAGCCAGAGACCACCGTGTTCGTTTTTATATTCTCTATAACTGGCACAATAGCAGACACACATTAGGTCATCACTAAATGTTTTGGATTACTGTCTTCATGAGTTAAAAAAAAAGGAATTATTTATCACTGTAATCAGTAATTACGTCTTAGACTTATCTCCCCTTGGTAGAGTTTCTTAAATATAATTTGTTCACCACCACAAATATCAACCTATGACATGTATGTTGTCTGCTAAATGGAAAAAATAAAGACAATTTAACAACAACACATTGTCCCTATGAAGTTATGCTTAAGAGAGATCAAGTTTAATCTATGGAGAAAACAGTTAAAAAGATAAGTCTATCTTCAAAATCATGAAATTATATATTTTATAATGGGAATTATAACCAAATATTTGCTATACCCAAATCTGGGCTTCCCTGGTGGCGCAGTGGTTGAGAGTCTGCCTGCCGATGCAGGGGACACGGGTTCGTGCCCCAGTCCGGGAGGATCCCACATGCCGCGGAGTGGCTAGTCCCGTGAGCCATGGCCGCTGGGCCTGCGCATCTGGAGCCTGCGCGTCTGGAGGCCACAACAGTGAGAGGCCCGTGTACCACACACACAAAAAAAAGGCACAAAAATAAGCAAATCAGAGATATTTTAAATGGAACCAAGGAAGAAATTCTTCATCAATAGGATGATGAAACACATAGGCTCTTAAGAAAGAATATGGTATTTCCAACCCTAGAGCCACAGGGGGAATAAAAATATATGTACCTAGGTTGGGTGCCTCTAACTAGAATCAATGGCTTTGTCCAGGTGCTTTTTACTGCCAATTTCAGAAATAATTACTTGTCTCTAAGTAATACAATAATCATCTTAATTTGATCAGTGCCTGCCATGGTAAAAAATTATGAGTGGATAGTCAGGAGAAATATTCTGAAAACTACTACTTAATTCACATGAGACACATATCTCAATGAAATTGAAAAGAAAAAGAACACAGGAAAGATTAATGATAAATAAAAGCATTACATCAAGTGTGATTTTCATATTATTGCCTTTCTAACATTGCTCTCATTATACCCTCAAGGAACTGATTTGTTCTTAATGCCAAGGAAAGCAAAAAAAAGGAACTAAATCCTATTGACAAGTTAGTTATTTAGTAAATACTTTAGTAGTATAAAATCCATTCCCTTGAAAATTCATTCATGAATTGATCAATAAACTCAGGGATAATTTCTGACCAATGGCATGTAAAATATATCAAAAAATCATCTGATCTCCTTACTTTTGCACTGAAGGAGAAATATAACCTGACTCTGGATAAAAAGATATGGTCTGAATTCCCAGAGCTCTTGGAACCTAACACCTTCCTCCCAATTGTATATTTTACAAAAGTGCTCGATCACCTATTCTTAACCTCCAAAAGAGGTTTTTTAGAGCAGATAAGACCATTTTGTTGATCCTGGACTTTGCTCCCAGACATGGAACTAATTATATGGAACAAAAGGGAAAGATGAAATAAGACAATATTTACTTTAGTTTAATAAAAATGTGGCAATGGGGGAGGAAAAAAAGGAAGAAAGAAGGGTGGAAAGATGGAAAGGAAAAGGAATTACTTAATTTAGCTTTAGCCAAAGGTAAGAAACCAAGACTTTGAGGAAATTAGGATGCTCTACTGATTTTCTGTAAGATGTGTCCAGAAACACAAACTAGACTCAATACAGAAATTAATAAAAATAATTTTTTTTAAAAAAAGGTTGGGTGTGGCTAAAGCCTGAGTTTGGAAGAGAAGATGGTGTTATTTAAACTATATATTGAGCCCTGCCATTTCATATTAATCCCGAGAAAGTTTAAAGTTTTCTTGAGATTCCCAGAACAAAAAAATGCAGGAAGTTTTTCTCAAAGAAGGACTTCAGCTAGGAAAATTATTCACTTTATAAAGGGAAAGAATCATGTATTACTGTAAACATATTTGTTATTCATTTACAACTGTTTAAAACAGCTATATCTAGTATCACCTTAGTATTACAATGCACTTTTGTAAAAAGAAATAACAGGTATTCAATTACGTGCATGTGTTACTGCTATTTTCAGCACAGTGACAGACAGTATAGGATATTTGATAAATTGATCAGTTAAGATAATCACAGAAGCTATTTAGGAAACGTACTGCGTTAAATGTGATACTGGACTAGCAATAATCTGTAATTTACCTTTGAACTCAAACTATCTGATTCCACCCCAGGCAAAAGCCAAGAATCTCAAGCTAACTGTGTAAACCTTAAAAGACTGAGTTGGAAGATATTAAATGTTTACATTTAAATATGGACTTAAACTTCTCTAACAGTTTGCACTATGAAAAGTTTAACAATTCAGTCAAAATAAGTCATAACAAGTAAACAAGTGAATACTTTCTAATGACTTGGTTTCGACTGAATAATTTCTTATGATTTGGTTTCAACAATATACCTAATATTTGGAATATTAAGTAACATTACACAATTTTTGCTAACATTCTACTGTAATGTATATCAGGCCACAGCCTAGGATAGAAGAGAAGTATTAATGTGAAGTGTAAGAACAACTTAAAACTCAGGAGGCACATTGAGAAGGGAATGAATTTTGATTCCACCACTTACCAGCTATAAGACCTTGGAAAAAATTCTTTATCTGGAGATGCCTTGGCTTCCTCATCTGAGAAATGGAAGTTAATAAACTTCCATACCAGGTTATAGTAAGGATTAAAAGAAATACTTCAAACAGAGCATTTATCAACCTGCTGGGCACATTGTGTGTGACTTCAATAGAGGGTTGCGGTTACTGTTAAAGTAATAAAAAAATTAAAATTATTATGAACACTGTGAACTTTTCCACTTACAATATTTCCAGAAAAAGCCAATAAATAGGTATAGGAGTGAGGTATACATATTAAAATTAGGACCAGAGGAGAGAAAATGTTTCTGAATTTTATTATATTAGGTGCTTTCTGAGTAAGTTGATTTATAGGGGGAAAAATGATTATGGTACCCAGGAAAGTTGGAATTATCAATGCACTAAAGTCATAATGTTGATGTGTATATCGTAGCATAAATTTTTACAATGAATTAAACTCACATTTAATGTGATTAAAAAAACACTTGGATTCAAGTGAGATTCTGTCTTACATATCAAATATAGGCACAACTTGACTTCGCACCATTATTTCTGTTTTTTTTTTTTTTTATTGTAACCTCTGATGAATCATCAAAGGCAAACCTAATTTGTTTAAAAGCAATCCTTAAAAATTTTATTTGCCAAGGACAAAGTTCTATTATTTCTCATTTCTAACTCACAGATAGTTTTTAACATAAAGAGAGAAATCTGTTACATTTAATCTAAACACACCCAAGCACATATATTTTTTCCTAGAGAGGTGTATATTAAATGTATGGAACCTCTCTAGAGGCCATTAATGTTCTTCCTGAGGTTATAGGGCATCTAATGAGTACATCCACCTGGCAGACTAGTTTGTTATTCCACAAGGAGGTAAAACAGCCCATTTAATGAGATTTATAGACCTTTCTGACTCGAGTTCTGGTTGGGAGAGAAATTGCATGTCACTGTTATGGCTTGTCTGGTTGTGCTATGCCAGATGATGAATTCATTGTCATAAATATTCAAGTTCAGGCCAGAGAATAGTGAACCCAGTTAACTGGTCCTTGTGCTGTCTTCTATCATAATGGTATCCAACTAACTACAGTGAGGCAGTGTCTTACTTTCCATGCGACCGAGTCTTTCCTTTGGTTTTCAGCTTTTGATTTATAAATTTAGGTAATTTTATAAGAGTTAAATAACTGAAACTTTCAACAATCTAACCAAATATACATTGTTCATTTTTTTCTTTTAAAGAGAGATTATATGTAAGGAGGAGAAAGCCTTTGATATTTTTGCAACAATTTATCCTGATTTCTACTCTCTATTCAAATTTCTCATTGCATTTACTCACATACACACACACAAACCTATAGCTGACAGACTTGTTAATATATATTTTGTAAAGAAACTAGGATATGCATACATATTCATGTTTCTTTACTTTAAAAATGATGCATACTAATTTGAGTTTTGAGTAATTTTGTTTAAATCCCTATCCCATGTTTCCTAGTGTTTTGATTTTTAAAGTTTTCTTCTCAGTAAATGGCTTTCTCCATATTCTTTGCATCAGACCCATTTTGGCTTCCACCTTTGGTGCAATGATAATTACGTGTAGTTCATCTATATCATGTAGAAATTGTTGGTGCTGATTTTGCCGGTTGGTTGGGTTAACCAAATGTTCTTTTCACCTGACTAGGGAATTTTTTCACAATTAAGCAAGAATATACTACCTTGTAAGCAGTCTTCCTTAGAACAGTAAGCACTCTTAGAACAGTATTACTTATGTAACTGCAGTTACTCAGCTGAATACATTCTAATAAAGGATACAAAACGATTCTCTCAAGATTGCAAGCAAATTACTTTGTTGCATTTAAGAACCAACCAGACTGGCTTTTCATGTGTCAATTCATTACACCCAAGGGCAACTACTCTATTTAGTCACAGTAAACACTAGCTTTTTCCACATTTCATAATAAGAACTACAAAGTTACACTTTACACAAAATAAGATGAGCTAATTCTAAGCTATGGTAAATTTCTATTTTTAAACTTGGTCTTGACTTCTAAGAGGGCTTGTCACTGTAATAAATGTTTAAAAATTGAACTCCTGAATTCTAATCTTTAAGCTATCCTGTGATTTAGGACCAATGAAGCTTCCGCATTTGTAAAACAGTGGTAAAATAAAAGCAAAATGAACACACTATAGATTAACTGTGTGAAAAGGCATTTTTTGGAACCAGGGAATTTTACATGATCATAAATATAATGAAAAAAGTAAAAATGGCAGTTAGCATCATTGATTTAATAATCATTAATGTTTATAGTGGAAATGCATTTAAACCATAAGTAGTTTGGAGGTGATTCATTTAAAAAAAAAAAAGTTCTGGAAAACATAAATATTGACAACCTTAGTCTTTTTCTCTAACTCTTAGTCAAAAGCTCTAATTGTTTTGTTGTAATCCATATGAAGATTCAAATTATTTTGACATATTTGTTATATACCTTTAAAGAAAGTATAAAAACATTTGTATAGCTCAAGAGTAAAATAGCAGAAACTGGCACATTGCTGGCTGGAAGTTACTCTAGCAAAGATATATGAAATAAATCCTTGTTCCAAATAAGGAGAAAAAGAAAAGTGAACAAGAAAAACTAAGAAAATCTCATATCTCTAAATTAATTGAATATTGTATGCTGTCATCAACACTTAGTGACTCAAGAAATGTCCATGTCACTTACGAATCAGATTTTATCATATGTATGTGTAATGTGTGTGTATGTGTGTTTGCATGTATATTTACCCCCCTCATCAGCAACGCCATCAGTATTACTTATGTGACTGCAGTTACTCAGCTGAATACATTCTAATAAAGGATACAAAGTCATTCTCTCAAGATTCCAAGCAAATTACTTTGTTGCATTTAAGATCCAACCAGCCTGGCTTTTCTTGTGTCAATTCATTACACCCAAGGGCAATTCCTCTATTTAGTCCCTTTTTCAAGGTCATGGACTTGAGCTTGATTAATATGACTGCCAAACAGAATCAGAAGAGAAAAATATTGGTCTAGCAACAGAGAAGAAATTGAAAAGGGGAAATCTTTATAATGAAAATATTGCATAATAAGCTAACAATTGCATTGTATTTTTTTTTTAATCATTTTGGGTGATGAATAAGAACTATAGTGAAAACAGACGTTGAGGCTATGGCTGAATGGCTTTAAAGTAACTTACTTTTTATATGTAAAATGCAGTTGCCAACATATCCATAGAATAGAGAGAGGAAAAAAAAGAACTGAGTGAGGTAAACACAATCATGTTATTACAAAACCACGAGTAATCAGATTGGAACAAGGAAATTCTAAGTGGGTAAAACGGGGTAAAATGGGTAAAACGCAGTAAGTCCCTGACATACGACATATGAATACGCACATTCTATGGATGAGAGGTACAAAAAAATTCAAGGAAATATTTATAAATGGAGGGGGGATGGTTTATACTTTCTTCTCTAAGGAAATCTGTAAACTGAGAGTAGCTTAAAAATATTTCCTCAAAGGAAAAACACAATAAATATTCTTTCTTTCCATATAGGATATAAGAAATATATGAATCTTTCTTTGCCACAAAATAATGAAAACAACTTAACTTTAGGTAATGGTTAAAGAGAAAGCTTGTCTAAGCATATGATAAAGCAAAAAATAACCGAGGTGTTGGATTTCACGATCAAGCCAGGGATTCCAACCTAGGACTTTGGGTCCAATGCCAGAATTCTTAATCATTACCCCATCTTGTAGGAGAGATTGTGTGTGATACTCCCTTAGTTTTGTCTCTAATGCTTAACTGCCTTCATTGTGAATTTTTTTCTTCCTCAGACAGACACTGCAGTAAAATATATAGATTTAGCGTAAGTTTATTATACAACCAGTAACCTATTCCAGGTTAATTTACTCTTTGATTTTTTTTCCTTCCCCACCCCAATCTTTCATTTCTTGGAATATCTCCATGCCAACGATCAATAACCAATTGCCAAATCCAAATCGTCATGCCAAGATGTTCCCATGCATACCAAGTTAGCCTTTTCCTTTGGCAAGTGCCAAACCAAACGCATTGCCAAACTACAAGATGCCTTATCAAGGTAGTCTGATCAATAATATCAGAGGCAAATTCTTCTATACTGAACATATGTGGATTTCCCAATTAGGTTGTGTGCCCATGAAGACAACCATGTTTTATACATCTTTGATCTCCCACGGAAGTCTTTATGTCCAATTATTAGTGCCAAGTCAATGGTTAAGAAACCACAATAAATGGAATTCTCTCCATTCTCAACTTGTTTAAATATGTAACATATTTGACTGGGATTCTTCCTGCCTCAGATTTAATTGAGAAACATATACAGTGGCTGTCAGAATGCATTCTGTGTATTACACAAATCTCCACATGCAGAATTTACATAGGTTATGAAAGGGAACATATTCTATTACTCTTGGACCCCCTTAGGTACAACAAGATTTAAACAGAGGTCCGAGGGTCAGAAGTAGGATTTTGGAGAAAACTGGTTATCAGGTTTTTCCAGAGAAAGCTGCTGCTGTGCTGTAAGTCCTCTTTTCCCCACCCATATAGAGGAAGGGTTGAGGAGTGCTAATTCTCAGCAGTGGAAAGACACAGAGCACTGGGGACTGACTCACATCGAAGAAAGTTAAATTTTACTAAGATCTAAGCTGTGCCAAAGAGAGAGACAGAGAGAAAGAAGAGAAGAGAAAGGGAAGGGAAGGGAAGGGAAGGGAAGGGAAGGGAAAGGGAGGGGAGGGGAGGGGAGGGAAGCGGAGGAGTCATCTTGGATAGGCTAAACTGGAGTGCAAGGAGAGAGGCTTTACACCACACAGAGGTTGAACTTGCTTCACAGGGTACACAGGAGCTGAGGGAAGATCTACAAAGAAACCACCTGCAATAGAGACGCCAGTTAAGGGAACTGCAGGGGAGAGTATCTGTCAGGGAATACTTAACGATCTCATGAAAACAGTCAGGAAAGAAAAAAGACAGCTTTTATATTAGCCTGGTCTACCCAAAGACCTCAACTTTTAACATCTGCCAAGGCCCAGGGTTTACGAAGCTGAGACAAACGAGACAAACAAGACCTGTACCATATGTTTACAGCTCCCCTCCCCTCCACAAAATACCTTGACCCCGGTGGAGCTAATATAGCGGCTAGATAGTAAGCGATAGTAAGAGACTCTAAGAAGGAAGGGTCTAACTGTTGATAAATCGAGTTCAAAGTGTGGGTTAATCCCTTGGACTATATTCTAATTACTGGACCTACACTGTTCTTGACTTAGTGTGTCTGTAGGGCTGTAGAGATGCCATGGGCCTGCTGGAGGTTACATCTAGGAATAGATTAAAATTATTCCTCACTGAATAAAATGTAAAGGGGGCAGTGGGAGAAAGAAAAAAATCTCGTTTACATCATAAGACATGTTTTTAACATACTCCTTACAAATAAATTAGGCGTTAAATTAGTAAAATGAATTCTCCCTACCTACGGTAATTTTATGTAGAGTCATATTATAGAAAACTCAGTAAGTCATTTCTCCTCCAGCCTGTGGCAAAATCTGAATTATTTGTCCTTTACAGAAAAACAGATGTGTAAAAAAGAAAACAGTAGCAGTGGCCCTGGAAATTCTGCCTTATGGCCTGTTTTTCTGAGAAAGTGACTAGCTGATTTTATTAGGGAGGGGGTCGAATGCCAAAGACAACCTATGTTGCCACCTTAATATCTGAAGAATTAGAAAACATATTCAGAAAACAGCTTGAAACCTAAAGCATGCCAAGAGGAATAGAAGGAACAGGCTCCCAAAGAGGCTCTTAAACAGTGTTGTTAAAATTCACACTCATTTGCTTAACATTAAAACCCAGTGATCAGCTAACAAACCTTGGTGACAGACTGCTATTAATTTTGTGCTGACTCCATACATGTAAATTAAACCATTACCAGTTCCCCACGTGCTGCCTCTGACATTTGTTTTGTACAAGTAAGCCAGCAGTGGGAGGCATAAACTTTGCTCTCAATTCCCTTGGCAAGTGAGCTGCTGATCACTTTGTTAATTTCTTGAAAGAGATTCAAAAACTATTTTTTGAGGACAAAAATAAGTGATTAACACAATGACTTCCACTGAACATGTCTTAAGCACTACAAGTTATACTATTACAAAAAGTTTTCACAAAAGTATTTAGTTCTGGCTGGAGATACTTAGATAATTTTAAATAATTAGAGTCTATAATCAGATATTATAAAAAAACATAAATGACATTTATTTTCTGAGGAATAATCAAAGTCTTGTTTATTATAATTTATTAACCTCATTAAATCCTAAAAGTACATTAGAGAGTACTACCACTTGCTTCTGACCATTTCAAAAACTAAAACAGAGAAATAGCTGGTTATGTTTAAATAAGGTAATACGTTGGAAGAAAAGATCTTGTAATGTATTTAGAGAACTTCCTCATCAATGACCAAGAGAAATTTATAAATTTTCCACAAAAATCCCATGATTTTCTACTCATCTGTAGGCTCAAAGTTTCCAACAGAAGACTAAGTGTTCCAAACACCCAGTCTGGAAGTACTTAAACTATCCTCTTAATCATTGTTTCCAATGAACTTCAGGGACTTGATAACATGAACCTGATATATAAAATGGGCAAAGTGTTATCTATTCTTCTGTATGGTCTTGAAATGCCTGATCTATAACAGTTGTTCTGCCCATATCCTTTTTCCATTCCTTCTCTACTTTCCCATAAAGAAACTGTCCCAGGTGTGACATGGTATGTTAGGGTTTCTTTACCTTTACTATGGCATCCGTCACACTGCCTACTTCAAAAGTCACTGTTCTGAAATACTAGGTGGCAACCATTCCTTCCACTCACATTTTTCAAGAGGTTTTAGTCAAGCACTGTTCTAGTTACTCTAGACACACCCATCAACAAACTAGATTAAAATTCCTAAGACCTACATCCCCCACCCCATACACACGTACATCCTTTACAGAAAAGAAAGAAAAAAAAGGACTTTAGACTTCAAGAATTTTCAAGTATATAAAAATTCAAGTAAGACCTTGCTCAGCAGTCTATTGATTTTAGGGTTTAATGGAGAAACATATGAGTCTAAAGATGTCCTCTGTAACTCTTCTGCCATCTAACAAAGCACACTATTCCAGTCCTTCTTTGATACAAAACCACCTTAAGCTATAAGCATCAATATGCACAGTGGAAATGAGCTTTAGAGCACAGTTCTGTAGAATTACAGGCAACTCTCCGTACTGAGACTAAAGAGGAGCTAATACTGTGTTACATTTCATCTTTAAAGACTGAAACAGGGCTTCCCTGGTGGCGCAGTGGTTGAGAGTCCGCCTGCCGATGCAGGGGACACGGGTTCGTGCCCCGGTCCAGGGAGATCCCACATGCCGCGGAGCGGCTGGGCCCGTGAGCCATGGCCGCTGAGCCTGCGCGTCCGGAGCCTGTGCTCCGCAATGGGAGAGGCCACAACAGTGAGAGGCCCGCGTACCGCAAAATAAATAAATAAATAAATAAATAAATAAAGACTGAAACACTTTTCTCTCGGGGAAAATCAAAGGAATCAATCCTTCCATCATGTAAACTAATATCTCATTTTGAGTTACGCTTTTGCTAAGAATTTGGCATAAGACATTCAGGTTTGTTTTCATAAATCATAACTATATACCATAATCAAAAATCTTAAGAATAAATAAACGTTCTTCTAGCACACAGTAACTAAACAGATCTAATAGTTTATGTTCATTCATCCCATCAATAAAATGTTTTTCAAGGATGCTTTTTCTTAAGAGCCATAGAATACAGTTGGCTGGGTACATCATATTTTTTGACAAGTGTTGTCAAAACAAAGATAGGAAATGATTGGTTCACGTTCAGTGTGAAATCCAAAAGGAACTAAAAGGAAAAACTTGTATTCACAATAAACATAGCAGGGAACTGGAATACTTGAATTCTATTTTTAATTGTCATGGATAAAAAGCAAAACAAAAATTCTTAAAAGAGGGTAATTAAAATAATTCAAATGATTTGTTATCTCATTTAATCCATGCATCAACCCAAAGAAGCAGCTATTATTACTCCACTTTCCAGAGGTAGAATATGATGAAAAAGGAGGATAGATAAGTTGCCAAGGAAATTCTTTACACTATATTAAGTGGAATCTTCATAATTATAGAGCCTTTGAAATCAGACATCTTATATGAAAAGCTCTAATATACTAGTGGTTATTAAGGCTCTACTTTTAGACCAACAAGGATAGAATTCCAGAAGTCCAATCCGAGGAACTTATAGCAAAATGTCTAATAAAATTTAAAATGTCCCTGGGATCCACTTTCTGATGCCAACAGCTTTGTCTTTGTCTCTATAAGAGCACTGGTCTGCTTCAAAGATATTCAGGTGTACTGGATCTTGCTAAGTATATTCAAGTATGTTGGATTTCATCAATGCTCTCTAGGAATATCATCAGACTCACATTTTGAGTTGGTCACCTTATCTTTTATTAAGGAGGCAAGAGTATACAATGGAGAAAAGACAGCCTCTTCAATAAGTGCTGCTGGGAAAACTGGACAGCTACATGTAAAAGAATGAAATTAGAACACTGCCTAACACCATACACAAAAATAAACTCAAAATGGATTAAAGACCTAAATGTAAGGCCAGACACTATCAAACTCTTAGAAAAAAAAAAAGGCAGAACACTCTATGCCATATATCACAGCAAGATCCTTTTTGACCCACCTCCTAGAGAAATGGAAATAAAAACAAAAATAGAAATGGGACCTAATGAAACTTAAAAGCTTTTGCCAAGCAAAGGAAACCACAAACAAGATGAGAAGACAGCCCTCAGAATGGGAGAAAATATTTGCAAATGAAGCAACTGACAAAGGATTAATCTCCAAAATATACAAGCAGTTCATGCAGCTCAGTATCAAAAAAGCAAACAACCCAATCCAAAAATGGGCAGAAGACCTAAATAGACATTTCTCCAAAGAAGATATACAGATTGCCAACAAACACATGAAAGGATGCTCAACATCACTAATCATTAGAGAAATGCAAATTAAAACTACAATGAGGTTATCACCTCACACCGGTCAGAAAGGCCATCATCAAAAAATCTACAAACAATAATCAATGTTGGAGAGGGTGTGGAGAAAAGGGAACCCTCTTGCACTGTTGGTGGGAATGCAAGTCAACTAGCCACTATGGAGAACAGTATGGAGGTTCCTTAAAAAACTAAAAATAGAACTACCATATGATCCAGCAATCCCACTACTGGGCATATACCCTGAGAAAACCATAATTCAAAATGAGTCATGTACCACAATGTTCACTGCAGCACTATTTACAATAGTCAGGACATGGAAGCAACCTAGGTGTCCATCAACAGTGAATGGATAAAGAAGATGTGGCACATATATACAAGGGAATATTATTCAGCCATAAAAAGAAATGAAATTGAGTTATTTGGAGTGAGGTGGATGGACCTAGAGTCTGTCATACAGAGTGAAGGAAGTTAGAAAGAGAAAAATACCATATGCTAACAAATATATGTGGAATCTAAAAAAAAAAAAAAATTGGTTCTGATGAACCTAAGGGCAGGACAGGAATAAAGATGCAGACATAGAGAATGGACTTGAGGACATGGGGAGGGGGAAGGGTAAGCTGGGACGAAGTGAGAGAGTAGCATTGACATATATACACTTCCAAATGTAAAAGAGCTAGCTAGTGGGAAGCAGCTGCATAGCACAGGGAGATCAGCTCGGTGCTTTGTGACCACCTAGAGGGATGGGATAGGGAGGGTGGGAGGGAAACACAAGAGGGAGGGGATATGGGGATATGTGTATACATATAGCTGGTTCACTTTGTTATACAGCAGAAACTAACACAAAAATTGTAAAGCAATTATACTCCAATAAAGATGTTAAAAAATGATTAATTAAAAAGCAAAAAACATGAATACCCAACCCAACACAATACCATTAAAGCTCAGAAGTTGTTCCTAATGTTTCACTTAATTTTTCCTGTGCCAGTTACACTTATTATCCTTGCCACTTTTGCATTATGGACGGATTACCCAGTCTACCGTTCTCTGACCTACATATTAACAAATCCTGCTACTTGCAATTTTCCATGAAAGGCGCATTCTTCAAGCATCTACTCTCCCACTACCTGGGGCTCTCTGGTGCCTTTTACCAAACATTAAACCTAGTATCAGACTTCTGGGAGTAGGTTTTCAAATGGTATAAGTAGCTAAATGGGATGGAGATGGTCTTTCTTTTGTAATATGTGAAAGACCTATTTTAATAAAGTTTGAACTTTGTACTCAAATGTTATACATTACTAAGTCATATTTTTAAATAGTAAAAGCCATATATTAGAACATTAAAGGAAATTTTATTTTTTAATTATTTATTTATTATAATTAATTTTTATTGGAGTATAGTAGCTTTACAATGTTGTGTTAGTTTTTACTGTACAGCAAAGTGAATCAGCTATACGTATACATATATCCCCTCTTTTTTGGATTTCCTTCCCATTTAGGTCACCACAGAGCACTGAGTAGAGTTCCCTGAGCTATACAGTAGGTTCTCATTAGCTATCTATTTTACACATAGTATCAATAGTGTATATATGTGGATCCCAATTTCCCAATTCATCCCACGCTACTCTTCCCCTAAAGGAAATTTTAAAAATGTATCTTTTTCTAAATTTCAACAATGTTAACTAATTTTATTTCTGTATATTCTCTTCCAGCTTTTCCCATGCACTCAGATTGTTACTAGGTGTAATCAATGTGAATATACCCATTTGTTTGCTGAACTTCTTATATAGAACGATGGTTAAGTGTGACCTCTAGAGACAGATTACCTGGCTTTGAATCCCAGACCCAGCAGTTACTAGCTCTGCAACCTTGCTCAGTTTCTTCATGTGTATAATATGGGGATAATAATAGTACCTATCTCATAGAATTCTTCTGAAGATTGTATAAATGTACAATGCTTAAGTAGTGCTTGGCACATGGAAAAGACTTAATAAGCTATATTATATAAGCTTACATAAACTAATAAGCCTAATTAGCTATACTTATTATGACTAGTTATCCATTTCCTCTATCTAACATTAGAATGGAAATAATTTTCTATAGTTACATAGTCTACCTAATAACATTTAATGGCTACAGAATGTTTCTTTACCTGTGTATAGCTGAATTTATTTAATAATTTCTATACCATTGGATAAACTGCTTCCATCTTTCACTGTTATAGCTAATACTGAAAAGAATATCTTCAGGTGTATGGCTTTATTTTTCTTTTTTGAAATTATTTTATTAAGATAAATTTCTATGAGTTGAATAGATGAGTCAAAGAATTTGAACATTGTTACTGAGTCCTTTGTGACAAAGAGAAACAACATTTGCTCAGGTTAGTGGCTAGGTGTTTCATTCATTTAGGTAGAACATTAAATGTTGGTAAATACTAAAAGAGAATAACTTTCATGGGGTTACAATTCCAGTTCTGTGCCTCATACCCTCCCATGTCCAAAGGTCAATGGAGTTAAGACCTGGTGTTCAGTAAAAAGCTTTCACAATGTAAAATTCAAGGCTCTTCTGCTCTGATGACCACAGAGCTCTTTCTCACAGAAATTAAGCTTTTCCTTCCTGATGGTCTTCAAACAATTTCCCACAGCTCACTGAAAAGGGAAAGCATTTTTCTTCCCTCCAAGGAGCCTCAGGCTGCATGTAATATGGCACTTAATTTCCTGCATCTAAATTGGCAACTGTTAAATAAATTCATGAGCAAAGAACTAGACTTTTCATGAAATTCTCTGCTCATGTTATCTAATTATGTCAATATTTAATAAAATCCTCATTTTTCCTTTCTATCATTTGACAAAATGAGCTAAAGAAAAAAAAAGGAAAACAAATCCCTCAATCTAAATTATTATGAATCACAGCACGACTCCTGAAGGGTCCTGGGAGAGAAATAAAGTGAGTGCATTACAGGAGTCAATGAATTAATTCTGGATGAGTCAAATCCAAAAAGCTCATGAGAATCCATATATATTATACTTTATACAACTTTCATACTTTCAGCAAAGATAAACTAAAATGACAAATATGTTTCCATACATATCTAACCTGCATATTTTTCCAGATTATAGACAGGACAATGCTAGGATGAAAATTAAAAAAAGAAAAAAAGAAAGAAAAATACCCACTAATTTAATGGAAAGAATAATGGGGAGAGACAACTGGTGTTGACAAGATGGTAGAATTCCACTAAAATCGCCTCAAATTCAATTCAAATTGAATTGATTAATAGTTTTCTCTTGCCATTCTGAGTTTCTCAGCTGCGTTATTGGCAGGCTGACTCATTCCATGCCATGGAGATGGTTCTTTAGAAAACTGGACCATGATCAATCAATTAGACATTGCTACAAATCTCTCTCCAAGTGTCATCTAAAAGTCATTAGCTCTGAGCACAAAACAGGATGGCCATTTTATGAGTAAGAGATCTATGAGTCTTTCTGGAATACCAAGGAAGAATGAGCCCCATGTTTGAAACTACTGGGCCTTCTTCATTTCAATGTGTTTGTTGATCTCCAAAGATCTGCCGGCTTTATATGAATTTAGAGGTTCAAATTCTCTTCCAATTCTTTTATCCTGTGGTCTGTATCATTCACTCATTAACCATTTCCCGAGCCTACATCAATACCTGCATTGTTCAATGCTATAATCACTTTATTAACCAGATATATTGTGACGGATTCTCTCTTTTTTTTTTTTTGCAGTACGCGGGCCTCTCACTGTTGTGGCCTCTCCCGTTGCGGAGCACGGGCTCCGGACGTGCAGGCTCAGAGGCCATGGTTCACGGGTGCAGCCGCTCCGCGGCATGTGGGATCTTCCCAGACCGGGACACGAACCCGTGTCCCCTGCATCGGCAGGCGGACTCCCAACCACTGCACCACCAGGGAAGCCCCTGTGACGGATTCTCAATCCATTTGCTGGAAGTTCCAATAGCATGGCTGGAAAAGCCTGATTTGGCCCTGAGGTGCTGAATTAAAATTTCCATTAGAGTAGCCCACCCATATTTGAAATTCAGCCTATAAAACCTAATTTGCCATTCCCCATCTACCTCCCTGACCTAGCTTTCCCTATCACCATCCTCTGTCTTCCCTCTCTCTGCTAATGGCACCTCTAACATCCATCTCAGTTACTCCTAACTTTTCCCTCAGGTATCTACTCAAAGATTGCTACTCTGGGGAAGTCTTTCCCAACCCCCATCCCTAAATTAGATCAACCCACTCTCATTTATCAGGTTTTGGATGTACCAGAAACAAACGTGAAAGTAATTTAACGCAGGAGTCGGACTTTCAGTATGTCCCAAGGAGGAGACATAGAAGCCAGGGACATCAGTTTTGAGAGACTGTGGAAAGAATGACCCAAGGAGTCAGTTTTCCAGGCTATGGACCACTACTTGGTGTACTCCGACCCCTTAAATTGGCTTTATTTTTTTTTTGGCCGCGCCGTGAGGCATGCGAGATTTTAGTTCCCCGACCAGGGATCAAACCCGTGACCCCTGCACTGGAGTCTTAACCACTGGACGACCAGGGAAGTCCCTAAATTGGCTTTTAAAAATTGCTCCTCTGAGAATGATTCTGGTCTGGAATCTGACCTGGCCCTACTCATTTCTCTTCTCCTGGTCTAGGGTTTTCCAGGTGGACCGGAAAGAAAAGAGAATACCGGAAAGAGGAGAGAGAAGAATACTGACTTTCCTTTCAGTGATGTTATTAGGAATGACTAATAAAAATGCTGGCAAGTCCTGGAAAACTCGAAGTACTGCATAAAAAAAAGTTAATGGCCCAAGTTCCTTGGATCCATCTGAAAATAAAATAATCACTCAGGACAAATCCAAAATGGAAAAAAATAAACAAAAACAACAACAACAAAAAGTTTCATACAAACACAATTTACTCCAGGAATTTTCAATAACTTGTTTTTGGGTTTTTTTTTTTTTTTTGTGGCATCTAAGCTTCACAAAGGGCTCATTTCTTCTCAAGCCTACCTTTGTACCCCTTTCAGACAGGAAAAGGGCAGCAGGGAGGTTATGTGTATCCATAATCTGAGTCTGTGCATTTGCTATGTCACAATGTAATCTATGAAATATTGCTGCATGATTACAGACATAGAAACTTGAATTTAATTATCAGAAAATTACAAACCACTCCACTAACTGGATATAAATCCTTAACGATGGAAAAGGGGACTGTATGTGTATATGATATGCTTGCTACTGGCTTAAGTGATCTTTCCCTATGTGAGTAAGATAAAGAAGAAATTACATACAGATGAGGCTAGATATTTATGGTGTATTTGTCACAAAGCCCCAAGTTGCTTGATTTTTTCCTGTGTGTCAGAGAAACTGAAAGAGAGAGAGTTCTCCATCACTGGGAGTGCCCAAAAGAGTCCAACTAACCACAGCCATTGCAAACACATTCATGGATAAAACTGGAAGGTCCCTTCCTGGTTTGACGTCCTCTGACTTGTGATTTCCTGAACTTGACAAGGCATTACTTTCATACCCTACCTTACAGACAAACTCCTGTCCAGTGTATTTTAGGAGAAAAATAGCATCTATCTCAGTTACCCTCTCTTTTTCAAAACCCTCTTAGATGAGCAGAAAGCACTGATGAATAAATTTTAAGAACCAGTTTCTTTAGATTGGATTCAGGGTAGGAAAAGAGTGGGTAAAGTTTACAGGTCCATGTTTCCCACAGACAGAAGAGCAAGCTAATTTTATCACTTTTGTGCAGAGCAAAGAAGAATTCTCTCTGAATCTTTCTGAAGGGATTTTCTTTTTTCATAAGAATATCAATCTCCTCTTCTAACAAAGGTACTGAACCACTCACACTGTTATATAAATGCGTTGATGGGGAAAATCCATGCAAACATTTGCACTAGGCACTCTAAGTTTACAGACATGGCCACGGTTGAGAGACACTGCCATTCCTGATGTTAAAGAGCACCAGTGGAACAGGGCAAATATGTACAGAACTCTATGACACAAGGAGTAAGAAGAAAACTTCACAAAATACTTACTGATTAAAAACAAACAAATGAATAAACAAAAAACACCAGGCTTCCCTTGGGCTAAAGGTGGTTCTCAACACAGATGAATTTGGAGGCTCTCAGAGAGTCCATCCGGCATGCTGGACTCCACTTAGAGTTGAACCTCATCGGTAGCTCATATTGCGCTCAGATTTAAGCTCCTGGAGTTAAGCTGCATCTCCTCCCATTACTGGTTGTTTGTGGTCCATGTCTGTGTCTGGACGGCAAACACAAATACTCAAGGCGGTGAGTATTCTTTCTCAAGACTGCACACAGCCAGTCCCCAGAAAATGTTAAATAAATGAATGTACTTCTGACAGTCTGTCAGATTTTGAAAAATTTACTTCCACTTCTATAAAACTTTTTCTTTAAAAAATAGCTGGCAAAAATAATAGATGAAGGGATTCAATCTCTGAGTACAGCCTTGAGACAGCAGGCTGGGAGACTGGTTTGTCTGCTTCCTGCCTATGCCCTTCCCACTCAGCAGCTTGATTCAAGGATTTGAGTCTTCCGAATGTCAAGTAAGTGATTAAAAAAAGTAAAACTGGAAACATTGAAAAATACCTGTCGTCAGCATCATAATGACTGATCACGATTAGCCAGATAATTATACAGGCTGAGGAAGATTGTTACAAACATGAAACCTAAAATAGATGCCTCAAGGTTAACACATCCTAATTACCTTCAGTGACATCATATAAATACTTCTCTATTTTTGAAGGAAAGTCTGGAAAAGATAGGAGAAAATGAAGTTAATGAGGATAATTTCCTGTATCCATAGAGATAAAGAAATTATCAGATAAATCATCCCCATACAATTTTACCTATCTAGGCAGCACAGGGTACAAATTCCTCAATACAACACTAACATATTATTCCAGTAAGCACCCTTACCAAAATAGAGTGAGGAATTCAGTGACAATTATATATATAAATAAAATGTGTACAGTAAACTATACCAAAAATAAATGACTTGGTAAAACTCACAAAATATTTCATATTTGCCAACTGTTTATATACTTCACAATTTTTCAGAGTGTAGCTATTAACTCACTTCAGAGAAGCTATTTAGCAATAAAAATTGGAAAATGCTTACCCTGGTGGCAAATCATAAAAAAAATTGTTGGTAGCTAAGAGAGTCAGTGTTTAAGAACTCGCTCTGATGAGAGACAGAGACAGAGACAGGCAAACAAAGTGGGGGCAGGGGAAAGAGAGACTGAGGATGGAAAAGAGACAGAAAAAGAGCTGTCTTCCACGAACAACCAGTAATCTAATTGTCTGGCTCTGAAGTCGAGGCCAATAATATGTAAATACTTTAAGTAAATATAAGAATTTGCTCAAATTGGCATGACTGACTTCCAATTAGGGATATACCGGGGACACAGTGTGACCCTAAAGAAATAAAGCTGCTTAAAACAGTCCATTTCCAAATAAACTTTGTTCCCTTATATTAGTCACCATAGCAGGCTTCACATTCTTTTTTCCAACAGGGCCATCAGTACTAAGTCCACGTTGAGATATTTTACTAAAAGATGCTTGAATGGCCCAGGGAACGATCCTTTGATTATTCTTAATGGGAACATACATCCTTAAAAAGTGAAAATCCATCTGTTGAATAACATGGCGATGAAGCTGAGTATTACTGTTTTAGAGGAAAGATGATTAGTATCTTATTTCCTTTGTTCAGTACCTGACACCAGAATTTTCATACGGTGCAGGCATTATCGTATAGATATATAAAAGAGAAAGTCGGAATATATCTGCCTGTAGGAACTGGAAAAGGCTTCTAAAGGAGATGCTTTCTGGGATCTTGACAGATTGATAGAAACAATACAGGAAAATGCAATAGAAAAAGAATGAAGAGTTTGCTCAGTGGTCAGATATATGGTCAGATATCCTTAAGTAAAATTTAAGTAAAGCTTAGGGTGAGAAGAACAACTAGAAATGTACTTTAGGGACAAAATGTGGAAAGATACGAATGTCAGGCTATTTCTTGTTCTCTGGGAAATCACTAAAAATTATAGATCATGGGGCTTCCCTGGTGGCGCAGTGGTTGAGAGTCCGCCTGCCGATGCAGGGGACACGGGTTCGTGCCCCGGTCCGGGAAGATCCCACATGCCGCGGAGCGGCTGGGCCCATGAGCCATGGCTGCTGGGCCTGCGCGTCCGGAGCCTGTGCTCTGCAACGGGAGAGGCCACAGCAGTGAGAGGCCTGCGTACCGCAAAAAAAAAAAAAAGAAAAAAAGTTACAGATCATGAAATTGGCTTGATCATATTTTCCAGGTAATTCCACATCCCAACGTCCTAGCAAAAGATGTCTCCTTACTGTGACCCTGTTGGGTTGGATTGGAATCCTTGTTTCCTTGGAATCTGAAAGTAATAGAAATTTTATTGTCAAGAGCTTCTTGTACACAACAAACCACTCTATATAAACCCAGCACCTACTTAGGAGAAATGCAACAACAGTTACTTACTTTTCTAGATTATAAAAGTTAAAAGCAATTCATTAAGATTGGATTTCAAAGAGGCTCACATATGTAGTGTTCAAAATCAAAAACCTCAAAACCACCCAAATGCCCACTGACAGGAGAACTGATTCACCAGCTCTGGTAACTCTAGGGACTGTGGTCCTTATATAAGCACTGAAAGTCTCCCTCCCCTGACAATAGCACACCTCTCAGAGGAAAGGTGAAGGGAAAATAAATGGACCTCAGGTCCCCACACAATGAGATGAAGTCTAGAAATCTAGTGCCAAGTATCAGTCCTGTTTAAACTGCCATCCAAAGCAAATCACACCATTCTGAATGGAGCCCGACACGGCTTCAGGGTGTGGATCCATTAAATTTTGTTCTGGTTGTTACATATTTTTAAATTTTTCTATTTTTCTCACAAACTCACAGAAAACCAAAACGCCTTATGGGAAAGTTATCCTTATTTTAATGCTCTCATTCCATTGATACAATGGTTCACTGCTTTCGTATCAGAGAACAGATTGTTTCTAAGTGAAAGTGTTGCTTCAGGTTTATCCAGATGTAACAGATAAACCTGGACCAGAGGGGAAAAGACATAAACTGGCAGGGGAAGCCAAATTTGAGGGGTAGTCAGAAATGATCTACTACTTTTCATTGGCTTAATGAGAAAGCACTCTAGATACCTCCATCCACAGACATAACTGCGACTGCAAAACCAACAGAAGATGAAGATGGTTTCCAAAAGTGAACAAAGAATGATGTTTGGCCTGCAGTGGGGGCACCTATTTGGGCAATCCTCTTTGGGGTCTTCATCTGAAATTTTTTAAAAATAAAAATTGTATCTATTTAAGGTATACAACGTGATGATTTGATGTACATGTACATAGTAAAAGGATTACTGTAGTCAAGCTAATTAACGTATTATCTCCTGACATAGTTACCATTTGTGTTTATTTGTGATGAGAGCACCTAAAATCTTTACAGATCATGAAATTGGCTTGATCATATTTTCCAGGTAATTCCACATCCCAACGTCCTAGCAAAAGATGTCTCCTTACTGTGACCCTGTTGGGTTGGATTGGAATCCTTGTTTCCTTGGAATCTGAAAGTAATAGAAATTTTATTGTCAAGAGCTTCTTGTACACAACAAACCACTCTATATAAACCCAGCACCTACTTAGGAGAAATGCAACAACAGTTACTTACTTTTCTAGATTATAAAAGTTAAAAGCAATTCATTAAGATTGGATTTCAAAGAGGCTCACATATGTAGTGTTCAAAATCAAAAACCTCAAAACCACCCAAATGCCCACTGACAGGAGAACTGATTCACCAGCTCTGGTAACTCTAGGGACTGTGGTCCTTATATAAGCACTGAAAGTCTCCCTCCCCTGACAATAGCACACCTCTCAGAGGAAAGGTGAAGGGAAAATAAATGGACCTCAGGTCCCCACACAATGAGATGAAGTCTAGAAATCTAGTGCCAAGTATCAGTCCTGTTTAAACTGCCATCCAAAGCAAATCACACCATTCTGAATGGAGCCCGACACGGCTTCAGGGTGTGGATCCATTAAATTTTGTTCTGGTTGTTACATATTTTTAAATTTTTCTATTTTTCTCACAAACTCACAGAAAACCAAAACGCCTTATGGGAAAGTTATCCTTATTTTAATGCTCTCATTCCATTGATACAATGGTTCACTGCTTTCGTATCAGAGAACAGATTGTTTCTAAGTGAAAGTGTTGCTTCAGGTTTATCCAGATGTAACAGATAAACCTGGACCAGAGGGGAAAAGACATAAACTGGCAGGGGAAGCCAAATTTGAGGGGTAGTCAGAAATGATCTACTACTTTTCATTGGCTTAATGAGAAAGCACTCTAGATACCTCCATCCACAGACATAACTGCGACTGCAAAACCAACAGAAGATGAAGATGGTTTCCAAAAGTGAACAAAGAATGATGTTTGGCCTGCAGTGGGGGCACCTATTTGGGCAATCCTCTTTGGGGTCTTCATCTGAAATTTTTTAAAAATAAAAATTGTATCTATTTAAGGTATACAACGTGATGATTTGATGTACATGTACATAGTAAAAGGATTACTGTAGTCAAGCTAATTAACGTATTATCTCCTGACATAGTTACCATTTGTGTTTATTTGTGATGAGAGCACCTAAAATCTATTAATACATTCTTTTTATTCAAGAGAAGAAAACCTTTTACTGATTCTGAGTAACCAAGAATGTTGCTTACAGAAGCTATGACTGTGCTGCAGTACTTACTGTTGTTTCCATGAGTATCTAAACTTCTTCCCTCCTTGCGTGTGTTCAGAGCAGTGGAGCCTGCCTGCTGCCCAGCCTTTTTTTTTTTTCTGTACGCGGGCCTCTCACTGTATGGCCTCTCCTGTTGCGGAGCACAGGCTCCGGACGCGCAGGCTCAGCGGCCATGGCTCACGGGCCCAGCCGCTCCGCGGCATGTGGGATCTTCCCGGACCGGGGCACGAAGCCGTGTCCCCTGCATCGGCAGGCGGACTCTCAACCACTGCGCCACCAGGGAAGCCCTACCCAGCCTTTTAATGGCGATCTGGCCATCACAGTTCTTCCCCAACCCACGCCATACACGCACATTTCCACCTTATTAGTCTGATGCTGTGATAAACACTTCCGCTTATCTATGCACTGTATTCCAGACAGTCACCATAACCAGTTCTTGGAAAACTGAAAATTATCCATTTGTTAACAAATGTTGATTGAATAGGCATCTTTAGATAACAGAATTTTTTTAAACTGCAAATTTTAATTAAGGCACCTGGATATGATAGATATGAATTCCAAAGTATGATGGTAAAAAATATGGAAATTTAAAAATAGGTAATGTGAAAATTGGTTATACTGCTCTAAATTCCACAAGGAAGATACAGGAAGTTTGAGGATGGGATAGGGCTTAATAATTTCTTCATCTCAGACCTAGAGAAAGGTCTTCGGTAGGACCATTCAGAGACCTTGATTTTCTTCCCATCATACTGGGGACCACAGTAGACCAATGCCAAAATGCATCAAGCCCTGGGAAAGTTAGGGGAAAAGGGAGAGGAGCTCACTGAGTGTTTATATTTTGACTGAGCTGCATTTCCAAAGTTGGTGTGCCTCATACACCAGATGTGGACCACATGGTAGAAAGAACCAGCCTAGAGTCATTCTAATTCCAATTCAAGAGGATAGGATGGAAGGGTAATGTGTCTCCAACACAAAAACGTCTATATAGAGAGGAAACTGAAAAACCAGGAGCTGAAAGGAAAGGGGTGGTTTGAAGATTAGAAACCATCACTGACCCGAGGGAACTGCAACTGGAAAGCCCAGTAGGGAAA
>NW_006795410.1:1178309-1183655 GCF_000442215.2 Lipotes vexillifer
TTAAAAGTCCATGAAAGGGTTTCCCTGGTGGCGCAGTGGTTGAGAGTCCGCCTGCCGATGCAGGGGACACGGGTTTGTGCCCCGGTCCGGGAGGATCCCACATGCCGCAGAGCGGCTGGGCCCGTGAGCCATGGCCGCTGAGCCTGTGTGTCTGGAGGCTGTGCTCCGCAGCGGGAGAGGCCATGGCAGTGAGAGTACAGAAAAATAAATCCATGAAAAATCACAGTAGAGTAGAAGTCACCCTCCAATACATTCTTGTGGCAGCGCCAATTAAGTAAGAACTCTCGGCCTCCCTTCCTGCTCCTCCCTTTCCATTTCCTAAGGAGCCCTGAAGGGATGGATCATAATGGTTACAGTACAGGCCATGGAGGTGAGTGCAAAGTTAGGTAGCCTCCTGCACTCATGGCCCAGTTAGGGCCTGACTCAGGGTAAGAGTGGGGAAGGAATAATCTCTGAATAAAGAAGTGCTTATATTATATTGGACTGGGCAATGTAAATTTATTAAATGAATAAGTGTTCTACAACTTAAAGAAAAGTGATCGGTGTATCCAGGCATATAGGGAAAAACCTCCCCAGTGTATACATTTTTAAAAGACAGTGAAAGAAATCAAAGTCTATTTTGATTTCATCTTATAAATCATGCTTGTTTAATGTATGAGTTCACATATATTTCTATTATGCATGATATACATTCTGATAGAGAATTTAATTTAATCCTGGCAGGAACTCTGTGAGGTAAATGTGCCTCTCATTTTATAGCTGAGAAAACTGAGTCTAAGGGAGAGCCTGTAAGGCTATTAATAGCCCACTCTAACTGAATGACCACATGCTGTACACTCTTCTAAGTATTTTATATAATTAACTGATTTAGTTCTCAAATCAACACTGTGAGATAGTCATTATGATATACCTCATTTTATAGGTGAGAAAAACAGAGGTCCAAAATTATAAAAATCCACAGCCAGCAACTGATAAGCTGATAATCAAACACAACCAGCCTGGCTCCAGAGCCCACAGTCCTAAACACTGGGCATGTGACCTAGAGAAGACGCAGCAAAGCCTAATCTGAACCAGCGATTCTAAATGGGCTTTCCCCTTTATCAATCAGTAAGGACTCAACTGTATCATAAAGAGTAATGCAAAAGACAAAAAGTAAAGAAGGGACCACACCAGGTCTGTCACTACTCTGCTGTGTGGTGTGCGGTAAATAATTTCCCTTCTCTGGGTTTGAGTTTCCACATCTATTAAATTAGGGGAGTGGACTGGGGAATCTCCAAGGGTTCCTTCCAGTTGTGGATTTGATTTCCATCTCTGAAAGAATATGTGTGTGGTGGACAGGTATATGCATATTAAACTATGTAAACAATTTAGCTCAGCGTCTGACTGATGTGGCTGATGAGACACTTCTGAAATTTACATTTACCTAAGAGATCTTCTTTTGAAAAATGTTAACATAACATGCAATCAAAAAAATATTTTTTATAACATGTCAACTAGATGAAAATGTAAAACAACTTCAAAAACTGAAGAAGCCTAAGTGTAATTTTTTAAGAGAGTGTGATGGGGTTATAGTTAGATTCATTATTATTATTTTTAGAACTGCACAGCTGTTTTGGCAGTTTGTTTTGTGAATTCTACTTTGCAAATGTAATGAGGCTTTTTTTTTCTTTCTGAACAAATTTTAGTTAATGGAGCAGATAACCCATTTATTTCCTTGTCGTAGCTTAGCATTAAATAAGAAATGCAACAAGTCAGAGTTTAAAATTTGAAACATGGTGTTTAGCTTTTTTACTTGCTAGTTATAAGATTAGAAAATAACTCAATATTTTAATTTCTCTCCATATATTTTAATGATAGTATCCATGATTAGAGAATATTACTGTTCAGAATTTCATTTCCTGTCATGTAAGTCTTTCCTTATTTTAAGGTCAATAGTTATGATGCTACTATGTCTCCAAAACAAATCTTAAGTAGCTGAGCAGAAATTTATAATATCCAGCATGTTTTAGGAACTTCCTATATGCCACATATTGCTCTAAATGCTTTTTGTTTATTGATTTATTTAATCCTCACAACAATCTTATAATTATGAACTATTATCAACCCATATGACATATGAGGAAACTGAAGCAGAAGGAGTAACTTGCTCAAGGTTAATCAGTTAGTGAGCAGATGAGCTAAAATATGACCCAGACCATTGATAGGTACAGAATAAAACAGCAAAAGGGTACAGATAATAATATATGATGAAATATTCTAATTTTTAGTCAAAATGTTTTATGCTTAGAAGTAATATATCAGATGAATTTCACCTAAGCCTTGTCTTTTTTTTTTGAATTTTATTTTATTTTTTTATACAGCAGGTTCTTATTAGTTATCTATTTTATACATATTAGTGTGTATACGTCAATCCCAATCTTCCAATTCATCCTACCACCACCGCCCCCCTCAAGGCTTGTCCTAAAAGTATAGAAATACATTCCTTTTGTGAAGTTTTATTTATTTCTTGGATTCTGTTTCATTCCAAAAGGATTTGGAAAGATCCTGCTTTCAAGAGAAGTTTTTTTTTTTTTTCAACTTTTTATTTACCACACTGATTTATGAGGTCTCAGTTGCATGTTTTCCTTGTATTTTCTAGTTTCTCTCATTCAGTATGTGTGGGTGTATTAATTTCCTAGGGCTACCATAACAAACTACTACAAACTGGGTGACTTAAAACAACAGAAATTTATTCCTTCATAGTGCTGGAGGCTAGAAATCTGAAATCAATATATCAGAAGGGCCATGTTCCTTCCAAAGGTTTTAGGGAAGAATTCTTTCTTGCCTGTTGCTAATCGGGGGGATTCCCAACAATCCTCGGCGTTCCTGAGCTCATAGCCTCACACTCCATTCTCTGCCTGTCTTCTTGTGGCCTAATTCCCTATGTATCTCTGCATCCTTTCTTTTTCTTCAAAGGACACCAGATAGTGGATTTAGGGCCCACTCTAAATCAAGTATGATAGCATCTTGAGATTCTTAACTAGTCAGCTCTGCCAAGAGTCTATTTCCAAATAAGGTCACATTCTGAGGTTCAAGGTCCATGTGAATTTTGGGGACACTATTCAACCCACTACACGTGGTTTGGAGATACTGTGGCCTGGCAATAAATTGTCATTTTGTAACATCTGAGATTCCCTCAATCAAACATGGCATCTGTGTAATGACTTCACAGAGATCCTCATGCCTTCCATAGGTAGCACTGTGACCTCAGATTGGGCAATTAGCAACACATGGGGAAAACAGGTTTCAGAGATCTCATAAGACTGGAGTAGAGGGATTAGGGGTAGTTCTCTGGGTGAAATACACCCAGGGCTCAGCTAAAGCATAACGAATATGTGGCTTCAGCCCTTCCAAATCTACTCCCTGCAGTCCTTATGCAATACTGGGGTGGAAAGGCTTCGAAGTTTCCAGTCCCCACACTTTCTGTAATGGCCTCCTGCGACACTGCAGAGGCTCATATGGGAATCACTGTCTACTTGGAGACTTACACAGAGCTGTTGCCATAAATCTCCAATAATAGGACACATTAGAAGCAAAAACAACCTAAACTCATCTCAATGGCATGACAGAGCAAACTTCTACTTATTTATTTACTGTCTCTGCTTTAAGAACATTAAAAAGTGATATATGATACTTTTCATAAAGACTTAATGAGTAAAATGTGTATGTTAAATTATTACGGAATTATATTTTCAACACTTATTCTTGGACCTACCACTGCTAAATGTTTATAAATAATTATCCAATTAATTCACTAGAGTGTAAGCTCCATTTAGTCTCAGATTTATTCCTAATATCTAGATAAATATCTGGGACATAGCAGGTGTTCAACACAAATTTTTTTTTTTTTTTTTTTTTTTTTTGCGGTACGCAGGCCTCTCACCGCTGCGGCCTCTCCCGTTGCGGAGCACAGGCTACAGACGCGCAGGCTCAGCGGTCATGGCTCACGGGCCCAGCCGCTCCACACATGTGGGATCTTCCCGGGCCGGGGCACGAACCCGTGTCCCCTGCATCGGCAGGTGGACTCTCAACCACTGCGCCACCAGGGAAGCCCTCAACACATAGTTTTTGAAAAAAATGAATGAATGAATAAACTCTACTTAGAGGAGAAAGAGAAAAGTGCAAAAGTACTACTCTTAAGTATGAAATATATCCCCATTCACTGTTATAAAGAGTAAAAAATAATTTATACTAATAGAGTTTTTTTTTGTTGTGGATTCTTTTCTGTTGTGTGCCATCCCTCAATACTCCCCCTGTGGGATGCTGTTTGAAAAAGTCCTTTAAAAAGAGCTACATTTGCTATGCCCCCAAATTAAACAATAAATATGTATGATATTTGTCTTTATCTGTATGACTTACTTCACTTAGTATGATAATTTCTAGGTCCATCCATTTTGCTGCAAATAGCATTATAATATCACTTATATGTGTAATCTAAAAAAATGATACAAATGGACTTATTTACAAAACAGAAATAGACTCAAAGCCGTAGAAAACAAACTTATGGTTACCAAAGGGGGAAAGCGGGTGGGGGAGAGAGAAACTGGGAATTTGGGGTTAACAGATACACAGTACTATATGTAGAAAAGATAAACAACAAGGACCTCTGTATAGCACAGGGAACTATATTCAGTATCTTGTAATAACCTATAATGGAAAAGAATCTGAAAAAGAATATATATATATATATATGTAACTGAATCACTTTGCTGTACACCTGAAACATTGTAAATCAATTCTGTTTCAATTTAAAAAAATTTTAAAGAGTTATTTATGAAAACACAGTGAAACAAAGAAATCTGCCTATTTGGAGCTCTTTCCAAGATGGCGGAAGAGTAAGACGCAGAGATCACCTTCCTCCCCACAGATACACCAGAAATACATCTACACGTGGAGCAACTCCTACAGAACACCTACTGAACGCTGGCAGGAGACCTCAGACCTCCCAAAAGGCAAGAAACTCCCCACGTACCTGGGTAGGGCAAGAGAAAAAAGAATAAACAGAGACAAAAGGATAAGGACGGTACCTGCACCAGTGGGAGGGAGCCGTGAAGGAGGAAAGGTCTCCACACACTAGGAGCCCCTTCGCGGGCAGAGATTGCGGGAGGCGGAGCGGGGAGCTTCGGAGCCGCGGAGGACAGCACAGCAACAGGGGCGCGCAGGGCAAAGCGGAGAGATTCCCGCACAGAGGATCGGCGCCGACCGGCGCTCACCAGCCCGAGAGGCTCGTGTGCTCACCCGCCGGGGGCGGGCGGGGCTGCGAGCTGAGGTTCGGGCTTTGGTCGGAGCGCAGGGAGAGGACTGGGG
>NW_006795410.1:1185150-1198049 GCF_000442215.2 Lipotes vexillifer
CCCACCACCACCCCAGCCTCCCACTTTTCTTCCTAAGGAAAGCTCTAAAATAGAGTTTCAAAGGTTTCAACTCTCTTAACCAGTAGGCCCCCGAGATTCTGCCTTTTTGTGGGCACATGGCATTGACCTTATCTGCAGATCATCTCCGTGGATTATGTTTTCACTAGACATGCCCCTGGGGAAAAATATTGTCCAAAAAAAGGTCCTGTTCTAGACCCACCCAGAATGACATAATATTAAGTGTTTTCCATCTTCAACAGTGATACTCTTTTGAGAACTCACAGCCAGTTTGAATTTAGCTAAGTCCAATGTTTTCTTTCTCTTTTTGGTTCATAATTTCCCAGGGGCCTGCTACCTTCGTGCTTAGCTGAAAATGCAGCATTCTCCAGCAGAGAATGCTCTCTGGTATATTTAAAGCAATTAGGTCCCGGGACTTCCCTGGTGGTGCAGTGGTTCAGAATCCGCCTGCCAATGCAGGGGACACGGGTTCGAGCCCTGGTCCGGGAAGATCCCACATGCCGCAGAGCAGCTAAGCCCGTGCGCCACAGCTACTGAGCCTGAGCTCTAGAGCCTGCGAGCCAGAATTACTGAGCCCATGTGCCCCAACTACTGTAGCCCACGTGCCTAGAGCCCGTGCTCCGCAACAAGAGAAGCCACCACAATGAGAAGCCCGCGCATAGCAACGAAGAGTAGCCGCCGCTCGCCGCAACTAGAGAAAGCCGCGTGCAGCAACGAAGACCCAACGCAGCCAAAAATAAATAAACTAATTTAAAAAAAGAAAAAAAGCAATTAGGGCCCTGAATGAGAAGTTCAGTTATAGACAAAGATAAAAGATCAAATTTTAATTAGCTATGGAAATATTATTTTATTAAAGATAGAGTAATTATAAATTATTATAAAGTTATTTTATAAATTGAAAAGAAAAACAAAACCTTTCATTTTATGGGCTCTGTCTATATTTTGCCTTTACCTCATCATTTCACTTAATTCTCTCAAACACTGAGTTGAACGCTCTTATTCCTGTGTAAGGTATTTGCAATTGTGCTACAAATAGGTGACCAACTAGGGCTGAGGGGTTTCTTGGGATGTGGGACTGGCAGCTAAAAGTGGGCAAGTCCCAGGCAAACTGGGACAAATTGGTCACCCTAGAAACTACCCATCTATTTAGTAGCCTAAAACAGAATGATCATTTCTCACAGTTCTGTGGGCTGAATGGGTGGTGGTTCTGCTGTTTTCACCGGAACTCTCCATATGGCTGCTTGGCTGAGGCTGGATGGGATAAGATGTCTGGGGCCTCACCAGAGATGGCTGGCCCTCTTCCTCCATGGAATCTTTCATCACAGCACGGGGGCCTCAGGGTTCCACAGGGTAAGTGTGGAAGCTGCAGGGCCTCTTGAAACCATGCTCAAAAGTTAAGTATTGCCGCTTCGACCACATAGAGTGATGCAGACTCAGCGCCAGCCCAATTCAAGACATGAGAAAATAGACTTCAACTTTCAAAAAATCTTATTGAAAGATTCATTATTGATGAATTGGGAGATTGGGACTGACGTATATACACTAATATGTATAAAATGAATAAGTAATAAGAATTTGCTGTATAAAAAAATAAATAAAATTCAAAAATTCAAAAAAAAGGTAGAATATATACATTATGTGTAAGGAGTGAAAAAATATCACTAGAGATCTACATCATTAGAAGGATTAAGAGAATATAATAAACAACTTTGCTAAAAAATTTGATTACTTTCTTGAAATGGGCAAATTCCTTGAAGACAAAAACTCCAAAGCTCACTCAAGAAGGAGATTACTTGAATTAGCTCTATGTGTGTTAAATAAATTTAATTAATTAAAAAAAATCTTATTGAAAGATAGTGGACATACAATATTATGTTAGTTTCATGTGTACTACATAGAGATTTGACTTGCATACATTATGAAATGATCACACGAGAAATCTAGTAACCATCTGTCCACATACAAAGTTATGACAGTATTATTGACCATTATTGTGCTATACATTCCATCCTCAGGCTTATTTATTTTATAACTGGAGGTTTATACCTCTTAATCCTCTTCAGCTATTTCACCCACCCTCCCCTCTGGCAGCCATCCATTTATTCTCTGTATCTATGAGTCTGTTTTCATTTTGTTTAGTTTTTTAGATTCTGCATATAAGTGAGATCACATGTGGTATTTGTCTTTGTCTGACTTATTTAGTATAATGCCCTCTAGATTCATCCATGTTATTGCAAATGGTAAGGTTTCTTTTTTATGGCTGAGTAGTATTCCATTGCATTCCACACTTTTGATGGGAGGAGTTGCAGAGAATATGGTCATTTTTAGTCCATCACAATCCCCATCATATACATGAGATTCAGTAAATTTAAGTAACTTTTCCAAGACTACATAGCTCTTAAGTGGCAATTCGAGCCTTTGAACCCAGGTCTGTGTGTTTGAAAAACCCATGAGTTTTTCTGGGTTTGAGTCACCATGCCCTGGTGGGGTATAACTACAACATTCGATAATCCAGAGAGCAAATGGGTATTTTCCTGCAGTGCTGGTGTGGAGTGGTGGAGAACGGAGAAAGAGACATAGAAGCAGTGATCTGTGATGTCTGGATTACTGGCATCACAAGTTTGTCCAGTCTGTTTGGAGAATATATTTGCCTGATACTTGCCTGATTCTGTAAATATGTTCGGGCTCCTGCTGTTCTCCTGCCCCGTACTTGAGTACAAGCTTATTTCTAAAAGTAAATTCTTCAGTGGGACTCAGATATTCTATATTCTTGGCCTTGATGTTTCTCTTTCTCTTATGCATTGTAACATTCTTTTTCTACATAAGCCTTTGGATCATCTACAGTTTGAGAGTTTGAAAGACAGTTGTCCCAAGTCGGTTGTTTTCAAAGAGTGGGGGGTCCCTGAGTCCCTTTCAGGGAGTCCATGAGGTCAAAACTATTTTTATAATGCCAAGGTATTATTTGCTTTTCTCTGCTTTCATTCCATCTAGGGTGTAAAGTGGAGTTTTCCAGAAGCTAAGTAATGTGTGATACTGCAACAGATTTTAGTGGAAGCAGATATGAGAATTCCACTCCTTCCTACTAAGACATTAAAGGGACTTGAAAAAAAAAAACTAATGAAGTCTTCTCTTTTGTTCCTTTTTTTAAAAAAAGTTACTTTTTATTAAAAATGTATTTTTATGTTAGCATATTAAGAGTTTGCTGTGATTTTTAAATTAATACACAAATATTTTTAAAGTTTCTCATTTTGTTTCTCATAGTAATAAAATAAATTTTAACTTACTTTTAATTAAAAATTAATAATAGTCACAGAAGCTCTTTGGAGTCCTCAATTTAAGATAGAGTTCTGAAAGCAAAAAGTTTTCATTATTTTATTAGCTGCCATTTGCAAAGCTTGGGCAATTTGCTCTCTTTTAATCCTCCCAGCAAACCTATCAGGAAGGTACCCCATTAATCTCCTCCCAGAGGCATAAACTAGGGCTCAAAATCATTAGCCACACAGCTTGCATGCTGTGCAGCTAGAATTTGAAGCTAGTTCTATCTGACCCCAAAATCAAACTTGAAGGAATCAGTAACCTCCTTGCATGCAATATACCTGTTGCTTTCCTGGACAGAGAGGTTGAAGCAGAGGTCAAGAAGACTGGATGAATTATTTGAGATGGCTCAGGCAGCTAAAAGCCAAGACCTTCTGCTGTCTGTTCTACTCCTCATAGGGACTTGTCCTTTCAAATGGCAATTCCTTTTGTGAGAAAGGAATGCCTTCAAATTCAAATGATACTATGAACCTGGTGGAGGTCTGTTCCCCTTATAACAGGCATTTCTAATAGCACAGTATGCAGACTTTGCTGAGCACTCAACAAGGAAGAAACGTTTGTCCAGTTATCACATTCTAAACTGCCAAAATACATGTGCATTGCCTTAAGTTTTTCAATTATGTTACAGGTCAGCTTGTGCATTTTATCTGTTCGACTCTCTTTTGTAAAACAATTACAATGGTAAAAACAAAGAAACTATTGAGTACTTAACTATGCGTCGGTCACCGAGAGGAAGACTTGATACCAAGGTCTCTCTGAATCCTCACAAGAATACTCCCAGGCTGGCAGTGGGGTGTCCTACCTGCTTTACAGATAAGGAGATGGGCTTGCCGAGGGGAAGCTACTTGCCTGAGGTCACCCAGCTAGTAAGTAGGCGGTGAGTCAAGTATCAGACCCAGGTCCGGGTGGTTCCCAGGCTAAGATTCTTAACCAGCATGCATTGCAAGATCCTAAAAGGCAATGTCAATCTGTCTGTGGAAAGGAGTTCCCCAAAGTAAACTTGAAGTAGCCCAGGTAAATTAGGAAAGGGTCACAATTTTATGGTCAGAGATTTTAAGGAAAAACCAAGTGATGCAACCTCTTCATGTAATAAGAAAACAGATACAATTCTTTAATTTTGTCCTTAGCTTAACCCTTCACTAACATCCAGCAGCTCGGAGTGTACAGAGAAAGGCAGTAAATTCCTCATCTGTATCCCAGTGTGCCAACTGTTTTGGTTTTAATTGTGTCAGGTGTGTCTTCCTTCTGCCTGGAGGTCCTTCCTTAGGTTTGAAAATATCATGATCACATCAACAGTGTGAGAGGTGGTGGGAGAGCTGAGGTTCCACATGTGTCAACAACAGATGTGCACGTCTCCTGGAGCACTGGAAAAAAGAGTAATAGGAGTTCCCTTAGGGCTGTGCTCCACGTGCCCCAGGAGGGGATAAGGACGAAAGCCTCTGTAATTTATATTGACTGCTGAGGTAACCAGGTGCTTTCAGCAAGCATTCCAGTTGCAAATTTGGGTTTTAACAACCTTCCCAACAACCTCTGATTCCTCTTAAAAGTTCAGAGGGAAGAGATATGGGAACATATATATATGTATAACTGACTCACTCTGTTATAAAGCAGAAACTAACACACCATTGTAAAGCAATTATACCCCAATAAAGATGTTAAAAAAAAAAAAAAAAAAGAAATCTGCCTATTTAAGTATGCTTGAAAAATAAATACTGGTCATAGTAAAAAAAAAAGAAAAAGAAAAGAAAACAATAAACATGTGAATTACTATATCCCTGTTTTAACTGTGGCTTCCAAGTAGCTCTGGGTCAATTTGTTTTGTCAAATATAGAAGCTCCATAGAAATGCATTTTCTCTCCTCTCTTAGTGTAACAATTATATTTCTTTTTAAAAAAATTTTTAGAAGTTGCTCTAGAGTTTGCAATATACAACTATCCAAGTCCACTCTCAGACAATACTATATTGCTTCACAAGTAATGCAAGTACCTTATAATATTACCAATTCCGCCCTTCCATCCCTTTATAATACTGCTGTCATTCATTTCATTTATCCATAAGCTAATATAATCATGAAATACATTGTTGCTATCACTAATTTGAAAAGATAAATTAAAAATAAGAAAAATAAAAGATTTTAGTCTACCTTCATTTATTCCTTTTCTAACACTCTTCCTTTATTTATGTAGATTCCAGTTTCTGACCTTTCTTTTCCTTCTCCCTGAAAAATTTATTTTAAGGCAGGTCTACTGGCAATAGATTTCCTCAGTTTTTTTTGGAGAAAATCTCTATTTCTCCTTCAATTTTGAAAGATAATTTTTCTGGATACAGAATTCCAAGTTGGTAGCTTTTTTTTTTTCTTTAAACACTTTAAATATCTTACTCCACTCTCTTCTTGCTTATATGTTTTCTGAAGATAACTCTGATGTAATTATTTTACTTGTTACTCTGTAGATAAGGTGTTCATCCATCCCCCTCTAGATTCTTTCAAGAAAGTCTCTTTTTCTTTGATTTTCTGCAGTTTGAATATGATATGTCTTAGTGTAGATTTTTTAGCATTTTCCTGCTTGGTGTTCTCTGAACTTCTGGATCTGTGGTTTGGTGCCTGTCATTAATTTTGGGAAATTCTCATACATTATTGCTTCACATATTTCTTCTGTTTCATTCTTTATATTTTCCACTTCTGGCATTCCCCTTACACATATGTTACACCTTTTGTAATTGTTCCACAGTTCTTGGATAGTCTATTCTGGGTTTTTTTCTCTTTAATTTTCAGTTTGAGGAATTTCTTTTAACATATAGTCAAGTTCCTTGATTCCTTCCTTGGCCATGTCCAGTTTGTTACTGAGCTCATCAAAGGCAGTCTTCATTTCTGTTAGTGTTTTTGATTTCTAGTGTTTCCTCTTAAGTTTTTTTCTTAGATTTTCTGCTTACATTACCCAGCTGTTCTTACATGCTGTCCACTTTTTACAGTAGAGTCCTAATTATAGTAATCATATTTATGTTAAAATTCTAGCCTAATAATTCCAAAATCTCTGCCATATCTGAGTCTGTTGATTCGTCTCTTCTAACTGCATTTTTTGACTTTCAGCATGCCTTATAATTTTTGTCGAAAGCCAGACATGATGTAGCAGGTAAAAGCGGCAGGACTTTAGTGTGAGGTTTTATATTTATTTGGCTAGGAGTCAGACTGTTTTTACTGTTTGCTATATCTGTATCAGAGGATAAAACTGCCTCTATTGTTCTTGTTTTTGTCTCTACGGTTGTCTTTGGTTTTCCCCAGAGGCTCCCTCTTAAATAAGAGTATGAGCTTTTAGCTCTTTATAGTTGTAATACCACAGAAGCCCTGTAGATATAGTAGTGAGTGGTAAGATGGGGTGGGGGGTGGGGTAGAAACACATTTTATTCCTATGATTATCTCTCAGTCTTTTAGTGGGTCTGTGCCCCTGGGCTGTAACCTTCACAAGTGCTTCTCAGCTTCTTCCCGCTATACCTTTGTGTGACTTGGAAAGGCTAGAGGAAACTGGAGTTGGGCCTTTCCCTCCCTCTTGGTTAGGCTCTGGTAAAATAGTTTTCCTTGAGGTCAGTCCTTTGTCAATAAGAACAAATGCTCATTTTAAAATGATTACTTTCCCCTCCCCTGCTATATGCACGGGGGCTTTTTTCTCTAATCTTCACCCTGAGAACCTGGTGGGGCTCCTGACGCTAAAACTCATGAAATTTGAACCCTCCGCCCCTGCACAAAGCTTGGTCCCCAGGAGTTTTTATCTCTCAAGCTAGCCCATGCTCAGTCTCCAGCAATTAGTCAATTACTCTTCAAGTATTCTTACAAAGATCCAGCTGTAGCTTCTGCTCCCAGTAAGATCTGACTCTATTTTCCTGTCTTTCCAGTTTTCAGCTGGTGGTTGGTCCTGTGACCTCACTTCTCTGACAGAGCTAAGAAGAGTTGTTGATTTTCAATTTGTTCAACCTTTTTTTCTTATTGAGAGGATGGGAGCAATGACTTCTAAGCTCTCTACATGTAGAACCAGAAATCAGAAGTCAGCAGTTTACATTTTGTTGGTCATCCCGTACCACTTTTGTATTTTTTTTTTTCATTGATATGTGCTATTCCTTCTGCCTGGAATGTCCTTCCTCTTTTTCATAGAAGAGTAAGAGCCTCGTCATTTCTCATTAATCAGTTCATGTGTTAATTTCTACACTGACATCTTCATTAAGGAGATTTATTCACAACTAAACTATATGTTCTCATACCACTAGGTACACAGGATGATTATATCACTTATCACATTATATTATGTTTATATTATATTATTTACAACATTATCTATGATATAGTTAGATACTGTGGGCAGTGACTATAAACTATGGTGTACTTCGAATTAAACATGAGTAAATAATTTCCTTGTTTATTAATTCCATGGTTGTTCTCTCTCAGGTCTGGCTTTGATTCACCTGATACTTCCTTTCAGCATCAGCTAGGTCAGATTGTCACTGAGATAATATTTTTTGAGCTTGGAACCCTGTGGTTCAGTCTTATTTCTTATGTAAAGGCCACAGAAAGTTAGTAAGAGGGTTCCAGAGAATAATGCAAATTAGTAACATACACTCATGAGATTCTGAAGATTGATTATTGTTGCCCAGTATTCATTAAATTTCCTAATAAGGGTAAAAAGAGCTTGCAGATGATCCCAAACTTTGCTGCCATATTAATGTACGTTAACATCAATCATCTTGCCATTTTTAGTGGTTCCTCCCTTAGAAGATTGAAATCATTTTCGATTTTAGCAAAACAATATGAAACCAGATTGAAAGCTCTGAACCAAAGCTTGCCTAGCTTGGACATGAGACAAAGGTCCCTATCTGGGGACTGGCTTCCTTGCTGGTGGTGATAGGAAGACACTTGTCTATATGGTTACCAAGGTATACATGCAACTAAACCGTTATCTTGGAAAAGCATAATATTTCCCATTTTGCAACCATAGCTTCTAGTCCTTAACTGCCATAAGGATTATATATATATATATATATATATATATATCAGAATCATATTCTGGCATGTTAAACATGGAAGGATCCTGAGAGATTTTCAGATCCTAACCTCTCATTTTATCAAGTGGGGAGTTTCTTTTTTATAGGGAAATATACCAAAGGCCAAAAGGGGAAACTAGAATTTATGCCCCATAAAAGCAGAAATATTTGTACATTGTTCTCACTACAGTATCTCAAGCCTAGAACAGTGACTGATATAAAATGAGTATTCCACAAGTATTAGCTGAATAAGAATAAAAGGACTTCCCAAAGTTCCAGTATAAATTAGAGGCTAAATTGGGAATAGAGCAAGGTTCGTGATTGCCAAACAGGTGACCTTTCAATCACATGATTTTTCCCAGCAAATTCTCTCTCCTTATGATTATTCTACATATCTTAGAAGATGGAGATACTAGAGAACAAAAGTGCCAAAGTAGGAACTAATGCTTCTAAATTTAGGATTAGGCTATACAGAAAAGTTTATCATAAACTATATAATATCCAGTGTGGAAGTTCTAAAATGTTAAATTATTGTCAGAAATAAGTTATTTTGCGGTGCATGAGAAAGAAATATATTTACCTTTCATATAATTAGACTAATTATATGAATTAATAACATATTTAAACAAAAATTCAAATTGTAAGGATAAAAGTCCTCCTAATTTCTAACTGACAGAAGGTATTAGTCAAAAGTTAATGACTATTGAAGATTTATCTTATGTAGGGTACTAAATGAGATAGGATTGTGGAGGGAAAGTGCAGAGATATATAGAGCTTAATTTCTGCCCTTTATGTTGAAAGGGCGAAAAAGCATAATTCTGTTTCACTGCCTGCTTCATGGAGACCATGGCTCCTCCTCCCCTTCCTATCCCCATGTGGTCAACACCACTGAAACAGAGTCTGGGTTTTCCATCTGAGGCACAAAGAGGGGCCAGACATTCTTTCTTTCCTTCCTGCTCTGCCAGAGAACCTCCGTGTAGCTGAGTGGGTAAGAGCCCTTGGGACCACTTTACTGACATAGCTCTGCTCAACAGGTAGGCACTAGTTCCAAGGTCTATATTCAGAGACCCAGAAATAACCCCACACTTTTGTTTCAGGCCAACACTGAATTCTGCTTTGCATCTTTTCCAACTACTAGGCACTTGCCACCACTAAAAATAAAACTGATAATTTGGTCCTCATTTGCACTGTGGTCCTTAATTTTCTACTGGTCAGAACCTGGAAAAGAGGCATCAGTAATCAAGACCCAGAACTTCAACATCTTTTCTAACCTGGAAAGTTCTTGATGGCGAGAAGTATGAAGCACTTGCCATTTACCTTTGTTGATATCTTGATGACCACGTGGCACCTTGCCCATCATGGATGATCAATTAATATTGCTAAATGGACATCTTGTTATTCAAACACTTTGAGATCTTTGCTGAAATATTCTTCAATTACAGTTGCCCCCTATCCTGTCCTTCAAATAATCTTTACATCAGAAATTTCCAAATTAATGGTTTAAAGAATAGCATTAGCTTTGCTATTTGGCTTCCCAATGATATAGCTAGTCTCTAGCTAGCTGTAGGGGTGGGAAGGAGGTTTAAAAAAAGGGAAGAACAAAATGTATTGATCTATTTGGATTTTTGAGAATCAGGTCACACTACAGAACTGCCTTTTGTCTACTATTCCATGGGGAGAGAGTAATGTTTGTCATGACTCTCGTGGCAGATCAATACAGTGAGGGAGAAAAAAGAACAAAACTCCAAATCTCAAGTTCCCAATAAGTCAGAAAACATTCAAGACTTTGGACAGACTCTATTGTAATATATTGGTTTTCACAGAGACATAGAATCATTGGGCTGGAAGTCTTAAATTAAGCACCTGAAGCCACTTAGAAAACTACTGGGAAAGCTAGACCTTTGACTCATTGGTCCTGGGTATGCAGAGAGCTCTGAGTTCCCATCAGATTGGTGGTGACACTGGATTATATATGTTACTGGAATTAAGACGCAACAAGCTGGATAGACTGCCCGAGGGCTGCCCCAGTTAGGCTCCACCAATGTGTGAGTAGAGATGTAACCTATATTCAAAGATAGATTATAGTATAAACATATAACCATCTGTTCCAGTATGTGGGATTTATATGACCTGGCAAAGAAGGAGCTGTTTAAGCCTTGAATTATACACTGGTCTCAGGATGTGAAAAACAATATGTCATCTCATTTAGTCCCCATGGCCCTTAGTGGTAGGTAAGCAATTAATTGCTATGAGACTGGAATTATCTCCATTTTACAAAGGAGGTTTCTAAGCCTCAAAGAAATAGAGGAATTGGCCATAACTATATAATACATAATGGGACAAACCAGTACTGAAATTCAAGCTTCCTGCCTCCAAATCTAGTGCTCTTTTCACTATAATCCCAAACAAATCTCTTAATGTCAAGAACTAGTTTCTAGATCAATGAGTTATAAAGTATATCAACTTATTATAGGGAATAAGCAATATGAGTAAATGAAATATCATTAGATGTAATTTGTTCCTTTTTTGTTTAAATGGCTTATGTAAATAAATAAGCATTTCTCTAAGAATCCATCATATGAATATAATTTTGTTACTGTTGTTTTCTCATTATAAACTGAAATTCTTTTAAATTCTGAAGCTCTTGCTTCATTTCCTACCCCCTATAATAAAAACTGAAATGTACTAGAACATAAATATACTTTTATTTTTGGTGTTCATGCTGTGAACCACCTTTTAGGTCAGACCAGCATAATTATTTTTATGGATACCCTTAGTAATTAAAACTTCTTGAATGAAGCAAATGAAATACCACCTCTCTGCAATTATATCCTGCTGTGAGAGTATTTAAGTCAGATTCTAGACTATTTCAAGGTTATAGTGTTTTTAGTGGAAATAACCAGAGACCGTCAAGCCAAGTACTAACTAAGTGTGCTCATTCACTCTGACAACAAATGTCTGAGTATCTAGTACGTGTTAGAGATATAGAAATGAACATAACCTAGTGTCTGTCCCTGAGGAGATCAGCCTAGGAGAGGTGGATATATATTTGATTAAACCAAAATGTATCCTAGTTCCTGATATAAGCACAGAATGTCTGACTTAGAGAGGGGAAGCCATTAATTCTGCTAACGCAAGCGAAGATTTCAAAAAGGAGGTGATAATTTAACCAAGTCTTGAAGTGAAATGCTTTTGGTACAGTATAAACTTAAAGAAGCTGAGGAGAAAAAGGATTAATCCCAGTGCTCCAAATAGTATGTTATCAGATGTCTGGCTATATCTTCCATCACATGTATTCCTGGCACCCATCAGAGAGAAGTGAATTTTGCGATGGAATTATTAGAATTATTTTTTTCCCCCCAATATGTTAGCCTCCTTAAGGTTCTTGCCAAATCATAAAACCCTCCAAGTCAAATACGCATCAATGGTAGATTGGAAGGGTTTGGAAGAGTTTCCGTTCACAGTTACTAGTGCTGTGCACTGTGGTGTTACTGAATTACAGAGAATTTAAAACACCCAGAAATCTGTTCTTCTTTTTTCAGTTACTCAGAGTGATCTACAGTCTGGCTGAATTGATTGATTTCTGAAATCATGACCAGAGTTTTGGTTGTTTTAGTTGGGTGGGCATACAACTACATACAGAGGTTTCCATCATGAAATTTTTGAACAGTCCTCAAAAAGGCACATATGAGAGGATGGGATGAGCATATGCTTAAAGCCAAATGAAGAAATAACTCATTTTATTAATTGTAATAATTTGTATTTTAAAAACTTAGGATAATTTTTATTTTTGTTTTGACTGTGCTCCTGAAATTTATTATTTTTGTCAAATTGTCTTCATTTTATTGGCAAGTGATCAAACAATACAATTGTTCTGCAAGAGCAGGAGAGGGTGCTAGCTACTTATAAGGAACTCCAAGGCATATACTTTTGCTTCTGAGCCCTAATACACACCTGTAATGTATAGAAGTGTTACTGCTTATTGCAAAGATGTAAACCTTATGATATGTGAGTCAGTTCTGTTGTACAAAACATTATCATCTATACTAAACTTTCAAAATATTTTCTTTAGAACTTATATTCTATCCAATTCTAAATAGAGGCAATCTACAAATAAAAAATGACACTAAAATAGAAAATTAATGGTCAAATATAAATAGAATTCCCTGAATGACCCAGAAGAAATTAGACTTCTGGGTCTAAAAATAAGAAAAATCTGTTATTTGGCTATACTAGACTTTTTCCTCCAAATAACTTCCATACTGCCAATCACCCCATATGTTTCTCTTTGCTTAACTTCCAAGGTTAAGATCTAGTCATATACCTCGTCACCATAATTTAAACCTTCCCTGATACCCTAATTCCCTTAGTCTTATTTCCCTCACCTTCAGCTGCACTGAACGATTCGGTACGAAATATATATTATCTCCTTCTCCAGTCGCGTTCTCTTTTTATATATTGCCTTCCCAAATAAATTGGGGAGGAACCGTGTCTTTTTTGGGTTTTTTTTGGTATCACTGTGATGCTTAACACGACGC
>NW_006795410.1:1198059-1204895 GCF_000442215.2 Lipotes vexillifer
GTTTTGTTCAGAAGTTAACAGTCTGTAAAATTTAGCTTATTGTTTTAATGTGCTTAGTTATCTGGTCTGTTGCATCAAAGAAGATTAGAAGCAGCAACTATGAAAAAGGCTTTGAAAGCTAATACAAGTGAGAAGAGATGACATGGGAAAAGCTAGCCAAGGTAGTAAAACCACTAACCCCAAAGAGACCAGTGTCACTGAGTGGAGGAACAAATAAATGCAAGACCAGAAATGCCACTGAGATTGTAACTGAAAAGAGCAAAGTATTCAGCTAGATTTCAAGTTCAACAGCTATGCATTTAAGACTTACAATGTGCCAAGAACTATGCTAGAACCTGAGTTTACAAAGGTTGACATGACGTTTGGATATCTGGCTTTTTTTTTTTTTTTTTGCGGTATGCGGGCCTCTCACTGTTGTGGCCTCTCCCGTTGCGGAGCACAGGCTCTGGATGCGCAAGCTCAGCGGCCATGGCTCAAGGGCCCAGCCGCTCCGCGGCATGTGGGATCTTCCCGGACCGGGGCACGAACCCGCGTCCCCTGCATCGGCAGGCGGACTGTCAACCACTGTGCCACCAGGGAAGCCCAGATATCTGGCTTTTGAGAAACTCACTATCTATTAGTGGAAAGAGACACATGATATTGTTTTCAAAACAAAGTGGTGAGTGCTGATAGATGTCAACATCTTAAAGGAGCACAAATCAAAGATACTTCCTTAACTCAGACTAGGGTTCCCTGGTGGAGTAACTTTCCTTGATGACTCCAGCTACCAAGAAAAAAGTAGTTATTATCCATCACTGTTTAAAAAGGCATTATTATCCCCCAAAATAAGTTAAAGAAAGACCTTTAGGATGAAGATTTTGCCAAAACTGCTTCAGGATTGGGGGGTATTTATTATAGAAATAACTTTAGGTAGAAATGACAAGTTTTCAAGCAAAATGCAGGTCTTGAAAAATAAGTTTGTGAATTGCAATACTACTCTGTGTGACCCATCATCATTCACAAAATACAATTACCCAACAGAAGAAAAATATTCACAGCAAGGAACCAGAGCAATTTATAGCAATTAATGCAGTTTATGCCTAGTTATCAAGAAATATTATCAAAGCCAAAGCACAGTTACATAAACCATCTAGGTGTCATTTAAGAGGAACACAAAACTGAGAATGTATTCTCCAAGGGATTTGTGAATCTTCCTTTAAGAATTAGACTTATACCTATGATTAAATTTTAAAAAAATCTTTAAGTTATAGTATAATCTTTTGTTATAGATGATATCCAGATTAAATATATGTTCAGAAACCAAATGATATTTATCTTAACTGATGATTCTGCATTTTCAACAAAAAGGCTGAAATCTCATCCAGAGCCATTTCTTGAATCATCAAACTATAAAGTTTTCATAATTAGGATTCTGGCTATGATAGGCATACATCAGCAGGTAGATATCAAACCAACACTTTTAGTAATGAGTTGTCAATAATGAAGTAGACAAAATCTTCAGGTAATGAGTCTGTCTCAAAACTAGCTCATGCTGGTTAACCAAGGCACATGGACCATTTTTTTAAATTCATTTTTCTATTTGGAACTGCACTTTAAAGACTGAATGCAAACTGTATATACTCAAGATATAAGCATTCTCTTTGCATTTTAAATGTCTTCAAAAATTCCTCCTGAGCTTTCCCGTGTACCATGTCTTGTATGCTTAGCTTTATATCACACCAAGAACCACCAATTGTGATGTTAAAGGAGACCTTATGTCAGAGTGCCCTTGCTGTCTCAGCTAAGGTTCAAATTATTCACCAATACTCAAGCCTATTAGCACCAATACATTTTTTCAGGAAATTAGGAAATTTTTTCAGGAAAAACACTGAAAATCATTCAATAAACCGAAGGTTACACTTTATATGATTTGCTTAGCCTCAGCCTACATTGAAAATAGACTCTAAGTGACAGCTGAATGTCATTCATTCATTTAACAATTATTGCTGGTGCACCTATTGTGTGCCAGGCTCACTCTAAGTGCTGGGACATAGGAACAAAAAAGACAAAGTCTTGGTCTCCAAGAGTTTATATTCTACTAGAGGAGTCAATTAGTACTTAGAGAAACATATAAATGATTTCAGACAGTGACAAGTGCTACAAAAGAAAAACAATATAGGCAATGTGACTGGTGATTGGGAGAGACAAGATAGCACTCTCGGCTTTTGTGCCAAAAAGAGAGGTAACAAGAATAACAAGAAAGGAGCAGTCATTGCAAGATACAGGGGTGGGGGGTGGGGGGACAAAAACAAAACAAAACAGAACAAAAAAAACAAGAAGAGGATTCAAACAGATAAAAACAAAGAACACTAAGGTCAACACATGTCAGGAACAGACTGGGATCTTGCTGGCTATGCAAAGAGCTGGCTCCAGCCTACAGAAGGAGAGACCTGAGTCTAGAGTGGGACTGTGGACTCTACCGCTTATTTTTTGCATTATGTGAGAGAGTTAGCCACTTTAAAACCTCTGTTTACTCACTACAAAATTGGGGCAATGGCATCTAATTTCTAAGTTTGTAGTTAATATTAATTAGTGTAAATAAATCACCCGGTGCATATTAGATGTTCAACACATGGCAGTTCCCTCTTCACCAGGAAAGTAAGTAGATTTACCCAGTTGGGATTAAAAAGATATATCAGATCGAATTACAGTAACTTATTTTATAACACAGCTGACCGTGCCTCATTCAACCTTCCAGTAACCCCCACAGAATAGGTTTTTATCATCTTCCCTTTATGAATGAGAAAACTGAAACTCAGACAGATCAGCTGACATTTGCAAGATGACTCTGCATGTTTGGGAGCTTGGACTTGGACCCAGATCTTCAAATATCTCATTCCAAGACCTTTGGCTGCACTGAACTTCCTACTAATCACATCTATATGTTTGATTAACACATCAAAATGGCTTTAGATAAATGGGTAAGAGCTTTTCATAAAATAGTGAATGAAAGGGAAGTTGTGGTTGTTACATGTGTTTATAGAGGACAACTCTAAGGTGCAATGGGATCAAGGGCAAGTTTTTTTGTTTGTTTGTTTGTTTTGCAGTACGCGGGCCTCTCACTGTTGTGGCCTCTCCCGTTGCGGAGCACAGGCTCCGGACGCGCAGGCTCAGCGGCCATGGCTCACGGGCCCAGGCGCTCCGCGGCACGTGGGATCTTCCCGGACCGGGGCACGAACCCGTGTCCCCTGCATCGGCAGGCGGACTCTCAACCATTGCGCCACCAGGGAAGCCCAAGGGTAAGTTTTTTGAAGCCAGGAAAGACCAGCTCTGCAGCATACCATGCATTAGCCATGAAACCTACATAAATTTCTTTTCTCTTCAGAAATTCAGGTTCTCATCTATTAATACTCATCTGGAGTTAATAACAGTATTAACAGCACCAAAATGTGCTAATGATTCAATAACATACTGCATATAAAACACCTAACATACTGTATGGCATGTATCAAGCATTCAATAATTAGTAGCTATAGTTATTAGAATGGCACTTCTCATCTGCTAAAAGATTTCACCAATCTATAACTGGCAATTTAAGAAAGAATTTCATTTCAGAATATCACCAAGTATCTCAAATGATTTCTCACTTTTGCACAGTAATACTACCCCCATGAAAAAAGTATACATATTCAAGCTAAATAATGTGCCCTAATTTTTTAAAATTTTGCATTAAGATTTCTAGTCTACATAACACACAGAAGGAGTCAAAGGCCATACAGATTTGTGGAACTATATAGAAGCCTGACCTGTGAATCTTACCACTGCTTCTGCTGCTGATGCCCAACATCCGGCATCACAAGGTTAATGTGATACAGTGGGGTTCATACTACATTCATCGTGGGGTCCCTTAGAAGAGTTACAAATCTTACAAAAGGGTATTTCTTGATAATGTGCAAGACTTTGGGGCAAAATAGGCATTTTGAGGTTCTGACCTCAGTTCTGAGTGGCCTGAAAAAATTATAAGGACCCTTTATTTTGTGACACACCCTATAACTTATTGAGCACTAGAGCCATCAATAACCATATCACCATTACCTACAGGTAGCACTTAGGGCTTCGAGAGTCCTCACAGACATCACCTCATTGAGCCTCACAACAACCCAAGGAGGTGGCATGGTAAAGATTAGAATTCCTGTTTTATAGACTAATAGGAAGCAGATACTCCCAGAGGAGAACTGATTTGCTGAAGCTGAGCTGCTAGTAAGTAGCAGGGTCAGGACTTGACCTCTCAAATCTCCACCACAATGTGACATCATGATACATATTTTTTCATATGATAAGTTGGAAAATTCCACTTGCTATACAGAGCAGGTTCTTACGCTGTATTTTAGTAAAGTGCCCCTTTGTCCAAAATAAAAATGCCCTTACCTAGTTATGTACAGACCGTGCCCTTTTTAGTAATCTGAGGGGCTCAGAATCAGTTCTGCTCTTGTAAACTATAAATAAATAAATATTAATAAATAACTAAATATATATATATATATATATATGCACACATACATAAACACATCCACATACATCTATACATATCTATGTATATATGTATATACATGCGTATCTATTTATCTATCAACTAACCTACAGGTACCCTGTCATTAGGCCTTGTTTATTAAGTGGCATTAAATTATCATCTCCCCAGTTCATGACTGTACATTATTTGTATAGAATAAATGACTTTTTCTATGGCCATCTAGTGACTTAATACCCATTGACTAGTAGAATTTGGGGATATTAAAAATATCTGAATATATTAAACACTCAATTTATCAATTATTCTATGGACATGAGAGTTTGGAATTCTTATGGTCATTACTATTCTTTTAATTAGCACTATAGCCAGAGGAGAGTTCCAGGATATTTCCCCACAAATCTGACTTTTTCTTCAAATAAATACTTCAGGAAATATTGGTTTACTAATACAGATCAAAAGGTATATATTAATAGGTGTAATTGTGAGAAGCCTATGGAAATAAGGGAAAATAAGTACATAAAAATAAATTAGCCATAGAAATACATTCTTTCCAAGTTTTAAGACAAAATACTAAAATGATGTAACCTCTAACAATAAACTCATGGAGGAACAGATTGTGAATCTTAATTAAAAGGAAAAAAAGAAAGTATTTTCCCAAAGTCCTTGTAAAAGCAAAGTGTGCTATAGTTGACAATATTTGTATCAAATTAGCATTGGAACCATGTGTCTTAAACCAATTCAAAATACCATTTAAGTGGAAATAGGAAGGCAATGGATAATGATTTCATAGTCAAAGCTCAAAATACGTGCAGTGGCACCCAATCAAAATACGAAAATGGCTAAAATTCATGCCAAATTTTAGTTACACCCACACTAAGTTTAAAACCACTCACTATCATTGCTCAGAATCAGAAATTTGTTCAGCGTGATAGAAGCCACTTTCTAAGGGCTTACTTTGTTCACATATTGACCCAAGTAGCTATAGCCAAGCCATGCGTTTTCTTTTCAAATGTGTAGTAGCTTTGTGTTGCGCATAGTATCAAGAATACAAAGCAGGTTTTTTTTTTTTCAGTGTTCACAGACCCGTCTGGCATCATACAGTTACAGACATAAAACAATATGTTCCACCAAGTCAGCATCCTTCTTTTCCAATTTTTGTAAAGGAAATTAATAATGCAGGAATATTAAAGGAAAAAATATTCATTTATTCAAACATCTATACAATTGCCTTAAATACCTTAAATATCTGAAATAAATATGGAAAAATATTTTAAAGAGCTATACAATTTCAATCTCTTTCTCTTTGACTGTCTCCATCTATCTAAAAACATATATATGTGTGTGTACCTGTGTACATACATATGTGTATACAGATACAGACACACACACACCAGTTGAACAAGTGACTTCTTATGAGGTGATTTTGATCAGAAATCTCTCAAAATTTCATTTAGATTTCCTCCACCAACAGATGAAAAGGAGAGATAAAAGTGGGGGGGAGGGCTTCCCTGGTGGCGCAGTGGTTGAGAGAGTCCGTCTGCCGATGCAGGGGACGCGGGTTCGTGCCCCGGTCCGGGAAGACCCCACATGCCGCGGAGTAGCTGGGCCCGTGAGCCATGGCCGCTAAGCCTGTGCGTCCGGAGCCTGTGCTCCGCGACGGGAGAGGCCACGAGAGTGAGACGCCCGCGTACAGCAAAAAAAAAAAAAAAAAAAAAAAGTGGGGGGAAAGATTTTATTTAAGCCAAAGTTTTCTCTGGTTAATCTAATTCTGTGCCCTTGTGCTGTCTTCTGAAGGAAAAATAAAGGCAGTGTGTGGAAGAGGAGAAACCTTTTCTCTCTGGAGATAAAAGAAAATTATATGAAACATTACTTGTTATAATTTTTGAACAGAAGAGAAAATGAAGTATAAGTGTCTGGGGATTTCCAGTCCCCTCTCCACTGCTAAATTCTAACCTAATTTAAAAGGCTTTTCCAAAATAAAACTTAACACATCTTTCCATTGCTGCATCCCCACATCCTCGATGCCAATTTGATTTAAGGGGTGATTCTACTACTCTGATCTGTTACCAGTTTGAGATCTCCTGTACCAAAAAGAAGTGCCAAATTCAGCTGAGTAAAACCTCAGGAAACTGGAATTCTCAGAGTGCCATATGCTGGATTGCTATTTATGATTAATTAAGGATTTGGAGGGTTTTCTTGGTACCTTTCAAAGTCTCCTTCTTCTGTGGAAATTTTTCTAATATGCACTAAACAGTCCCCTGCCTTTGCTTTCCATTCAGGGTTGCTTTTTTCTAGCTCTCACTACCTGTTACGGCTGTCACTCTTT
>NW_006795410.1:1204905-1207660 GCF_000442215.2 Lipotes vexillifer
TGTAGCTTCCTATCTCCCTAGACAAAGAAACAAAACAATCTAGGTTGGAAGAATTATATATATCAGATCACATGGAAACATAATGATTTATTTACTTATAAGTAAAGTATAAAAGATTTTGTACAAAGACAGTAATTTCTCTTTTGAATGTTTAGGGTGTTTTTTGCTGTTGTTGGGTTTTTCTGTTTTTTTCTTTCTTTCTTTTTTATGTTTTGCTTTCTTCCTGGTTTTCCAATGCATTTTAGTTTAGAGAGAGTATTAGCTGAATAGGTAAATGTATGTAAATATTAAATAAAAGAATAAGATAAGCAACAGTAATATTCCAAGTGAATAAGGTCAAAGGAATCTTAATCAGATTGGGCAACTACTGCTAGATAAAATATAACCTCTCTCCTTAATACATACTATTTACCACTAAGAGGGTTCCTTTGGGCACACAGAATAAGGAAGTTATGAAGAGGCTTTGGTTTCTTGGGACATAGACCCTCAAAATGTTGCCCATAGGACTCTGTCTTCAAATAATACCAATGGAATCTAGCAGACCCCAACAAAGACGAGAGGTCTATGAGTATGTAAGTATATTGTGCCTAGTGATGCAAAATGATGGGGCTTTGCATTTCAGAGTTATCCAGAGAAGGGTGGCATAAACCCTGCCATGTTCCTATGCTGTCTTGCCAGGTTTCACTCACTCTCTCTGGCTTACAAGACAGACCTATCCAAGAGAACCCTGCCTGGAGTCTTCTGGCCATGCATGGCACTCTTTGGCCTGCAGCAGTGGCAGTGCTGGAACTAGAAATCAGATTTCCTCACTCCTGGTTCACTTATCTGTCCACTACAAAACAAGGTGAAAATTTTATCAACATTTATGTTATTAGATCATCATGACCTTTGAAAACCTTCTGGCATCAATTGTATACCAGACATCTCCAGGCCTCACCCAACTGTAATCACTGCCTTATGACTGTACAGGCTTTAGATGCCATCTCTCTTGTAGAACAGATAAGACCTCAAAAAAAGAAAATATGTTAAACTTAAGAAGAATTCAAAGACAGAATATCCAAATAGGAATGGATCAGATTAAGGTCTATATTTCTCCCCTGACAGAAAACTACAGCAAAATATAACAACCCAGAATGTCTGTTTTGATGGAATATTTTTCAAGGCAAATTTAGACTTGCCTTTAAATAATAGTCAATCTCATATCAAATCAAATCATTTCATCCCTGAAAGACTGTCAGAATCAAGAGTTTATACAGAGACTATTTTTATCACAAACATTCCCATATTTGACAGCCATTCCAATATATCCAATACAGGTCTGGTTTATAAAAACACTGCAGGGCTTCCCTGGTGGCTCAGTGGTTGAGAGTCCGCCTGCCGATGCAGGGGACACGGGTTTGTGCCCTGGTCCGGGAAGATCCCACATGCCGCAGAGCGGCTGGGCCCGTGAGCCATGGCCGCTGAGCCTGCGCGTCCAGAGCCTGTGCTCCGCAACGGGAGAGGCCATGGCAGTGAGAGGCCCACGTACCGCAAAAAAAAAAAAGAAAAAACAAAACAAAACACTGCAATACAAATATTTCATTCTATTTCTAAACCAAATCTTCAAAAACTGTCATGATTTAATAAGGAAAATCTCAAAATAGATTAATATTTATCTTTTTTAGCTTCATAGATTATTTATTTTTTATAAAGAACATTGTTATGCCTTCATAATGGATGAAATAATTGTTCTTCACAAAGCTAACACACACAAGTAATCTATATTTTTGTAGGAAACTTTTACAATCCCTTAAGAAATTGTATCCAAATTCGATACTTTCAAATTTGAAGTCAAAAGAAAAGATCTTTAAAGTCCCAACCTTACATTTCAGAAGAGAAGATGATGGAGTATTGGAGTGGTACAGTCTAATCCTCTTATCTCATTTGCACTGGTATCATTATTCCTGAACACCTTTAGCCCAAACCCAGGCTTACACACAGGTTTACAAACAGAATAAAATCCCGGTAGTCAGCAGAATGCCCCAGAATGAGATAGCCTAACTTCTTTCATTCAGTTTTCTGAAGATACGTTAAAAGCAAAAACTGTTTAAAGAAAAAAGAAAACATTATTTTGAATTGCTAGACTGGTTGACATGCAATACTTTGTTTGAAGAGGGAAGAGAGAAGTGTACTCTTTGGTAATTGAAGCTCAAAGACAACATCCCATGTTGTTCAATGTGGATTTCTTGACTGGCATCACAAGCAGTGCTGCAATGTAATTATTTTTAATTGCCAATTCATGTATCTAAAGAAAAGAAAGTATGAGGCTCCCCAGAGGTACTGTTCTACAGCTGGAGTTTAATACCTCAACGCAGGCTTTAGCAAACAGGGGCTTTTGTCAATATTTCACTGGCACATCACCCACAGTATAACACCACCACTTAGAATTTATATAGACCTTTCATTTGCAAAGTACTCTACAATAATTAATCCTCAGAATACTCATTTGTGGAGGTGGGGGGAGGAGAAACAGATTATAAACCAGAGGATTTCAAGTAAGAAATAGTTTGGATAAGCCCATAAAGGAGCCGTTTTGAGACCAAAATGGAATCTCTAGCATCCCCCAAATCAGCAGTCCTGTTTTGATATAATTCATCTATCTAATATCTGTTAGGCTCTGATAGCAGAGTCACACTGTTTTCTTTATGCCCACTGTATTTCTCAAAAGTTCACTTCTATATTTCAAAGACTGCTAATTTTTTTTTTTTTTTTTTTT
>NW_006795410.1:1207906-1232870 GCF_000442215.2 Lipotes vexillifer
TGTGGGATCTTCCTGGACCGGGGCACGAATCCGTGTCCCCTGCATCGGCAGGCGGACTCTCAACCACTGCGCCACCAGGGAAGCCCCTAAAGACTGTTAAATTTTTAAGAGCTGCAGATTTTTCATACATTCTCAAAATGGTAGCATCCCTGCTTTCTAGATATACATTGTTTAATACTGAGAGGATATTTATATGTTATTATAACTTAGCCCATCAGTGCCAGGCAGCAGATAAAACTTCACCATGCTATGCCCACCCAAGATTGAATACAGCGCATGGCACACCAAAGCTTAGTAGTCATTCCAGAAATCGTTATTGAATAAATCACTAATATTCTTTCGACTTTATTCACCCATTTTACTCATTCATTCATTTCCCAATTATTTAGCACTGCTATTTGCAAGATAATGAATCAGATGATTTAGCAAGATGAAGAAAAAAAACCTGTCCCTTGATCTCAGGGAGTTTATAATTAACGAGACACATAAATAAATGAAAAATGAAGATGACTAAGGACCACAATACAGGGATGGGAGCATGAAAGAGGAACAGATACTTCTATTTGGTGAGGATTCAAAACAATACTTCACAAATGGGGTAGTTTTTTCTTGGGTTTTGGACAGGCAGAAGAAATTGAAGATTACTTCAGACTAAGGAAAGCCCAAGATGTGTAGGAACAGCTTTCCTGCTCCCATCAATATGAGGAAATTTATAGCTAACACAGTATCACTTTTGACTACACCCTGTAAATTCAAACTGGATTCATGTCTCTGAGAAATTCTGGTTGAGAATGGCTTGTGATTACCATATAAATTGGTTGGTTGTAAATGTATGCTTCTATAGTTCTTGAGGATAGAGCTTATTCTTTCATATATTTTAAATATCCCTGTCCTTTTTCCTTCCTAATGTATATTGCATAAAAAATGAGGGAATTCACTCCTCTCTCGAACATAAGGCTGAAAGGTGTCCGGCACCATTACTACTTATATGGAAACATGTAATAAGTGTACGATAATTCCTCAAATCCACATTGTATGCTTAATTTTGCTTTAGGTATTGCGCAAGATATGGTATAGTCTTATTATGAGGTCTTAACAGTGCTGACACACTGTAAATGCTCAGTAAGTCCTTATTAAATTAAACATTCCCTGATGAGTTTACAATCTGAGGAGAGTAGGGGAGACTCTAGACAACGAGAATGACTAGAATGTCCCATAAAGTTTTATATAGAATCCTTGGCTCAGTGGTCAGGGCACAAAGCACTTAATCAGTATTTGAACTCAACTCTTCCAGCTCCAAGACTAAGGTACCTTCCAATGTGCCATGATATTATATTGATCCTACTGGATATTTCCTTACTGAGAGGACTTAATTTCAATGTCAGAATCACAAAGCTGCCTTCAGTGTTACATGCCAAGTGCATGTAACAACCTAACAGAATGTTCACTAGGGTTTGAAACGCAGCTCAGCTACCAGCCTTCTGGGTGGTGGCCTTGGGCAGATGGCGTCTCCCCTACAGGCCTTCTTTTCTACATCGGTCAAAGAGCATGTGGGCCCACTGACACTCTGACGTCCCTTCCAGTTTAGACAGACAGTGCCTCCATTTCCCAGATTCTGTAATTAGAGAACACTCAAATCCCTCCACACAGGGGTATCATTGGAGGCAGTTAATATATTTCAGGGGTCAAAGATATAAATATGTTTTAGTTCTCATAAGCCTGGCTTTTGAGACTCCTGAATGGAGCTGTTTGAAGATTGAGGAGAATGTTGCACCATAGTGTGCATTTGTTGATTTACTAAACACCTTGGGGTTGGTAGTGGGAGGTTAGGGACTGGTGTCTACTAGGTCCAGACACAGTACTAGGTGCTAAGAATTCAAAAGTGTGTAAAATGTGGTCCTTGAACATTTACACATACAAGAACTTAGTAATGGAAATGGCCAAGAAGAGTGACTATAAAGACAGTTGGCAAAATGAAAATACCACATGTAAATAAAGAAATGAAAACTATAGTTCACATTAAAAAGAAAAAAAAAAGGACAGTTTGCTATGGGAAGTCCCCAAACAGGAATATAACTGAAGCATTTCGAGGACACAAAGAAGGGAGTGAATAGAGGTGCATGAGGAAAGTTTCGCCATCAGTCTTGCATTGGAGCCTGACCTTAAGGGGTGAAGAATAGTTAATAAACAGGGTGTAGAACATTCCAGGCAGACAGCTAATGATATGTAAAGTCAAGAAGGGGAAGAACAAACATAATGCTTTTCTTTCCCCAGCATCTATTTCAGTCACCTTGTATATAAACAGGATTTTAAACAGGGGAAGCCATCCAAATAGAACAATTCTCATTCTTTCATCAAAATCCTAAAGAGAGCGTTTAAAGCTCCCTTTTGTAATTGCCAGGAAAATGATGTGTACCCTTATTTAGAAGAAATGGCTCTTCCTTCTTTTAATCAAACAATAGATCATTCTCCCACTAGAGCTGGAACCAAGTTCTTCTGTATTTCAGATGCTAATTGGAATTTACTTATTCTTTTGTACAGTGCATGAATATGGTCTGTCAGCAACTAAACAAATTCAAGCAAAGAAAAGAAAGAAAAAAGGACAAAAATGGGCTTCATGAAAAGCAATGAAATGCATCAAAATTGGGGATTCTGTCAGCCTGGTGGACAAAAACACTGACTTGAAGGATGTCCTTGCCCAGGTTAGGACACATTCCTTTTCTAGCTACTGTCAACCTGGGCTCAGCTCCATCAGAAATGCCTGCCTGGCTGGCAGCTGCTGAGAGATGGCAACTCCTCCCAGCAACAGATGAAACCAATCGAAAGCTAGCAGCGGTGATCCTTGCTGTTAAGTGCAGTGACATCTCATTTACCTGGTAACTCCAGTGAAGACTGTATAATGCATAAGATAATTACTAAGAGACTAAAATGTACATTCCCAAGCATAAGAAACTATTAGATTTTAGCCAATCTGATTGGAAACTTGTCTAAAATTAGACACATCTATGTAGGTTTAAATTATGAATAGACTTCAGAGTGCAGGGAATTTTGCTTAGGTTTTGGAGTAAATAGACCTGAAGTTAAATGCCTTATCTCTTAAAAAGGATAAATAACCTGACCTAATATACCTCACGGTGGATGTCAAAGCTCTTTGAAACTACCAAGCACCACATGTAAATAAATATTGTGACATTTTCTTATTATTAGAGACTCAGTATTTAATATAGTTAATAGCTTCATCTCCCATATGGGTAATCTTGAGTAAATCCCTTCATCTTTATTTCCTCACCTGTCCAAGGAAGATAATGCTAGAACATAATTTAGGGAGTCGCCGTGAAGATTGACTTAATAAATTTATAGAGTCCAAACATGTAGTAAGCATTTAAATATGATTACTAACATAATTATTATCATCATTTTCATTTAATACTGTGAGAACTTGAGGGGTTGTTAAATTGGATAGAGCTATTATTCCTACTCAATGGCCCCAAAGCAATGGGCTGTAGAACCAAAACACACATATCTAAGGGACCTTGCACAGTATAAACCCTCCACAGCTTTTTGACACATTTGTGCCTGCAAAAGGTTTATCCCCAAGCTTTCTACATTTCCTACTGGGCATTAAAAAATGACTTTGCTTTCACTTGTCCCCTCCTCGTGTGACCTCTCCATTATCCCCTGAAATTATCACTTTCCCTCTCCACACATAAATACAAATGTGGGATAGTCTCTGCAAGTTTGAGTAAGCAACCGTGGCAAGCACCCAGTTGCTCATAGGTCTTACAAAATAGACTATCTGTTATCTATCTTACTACCAGTTTGCTCTCCTGCATAGGAAGGAGGCGACAGGAGATCTTAATTAAGGGACCTAGAGTAGTCAATTTCTCATTCAACTCCATTTGTACATAGTAATTTCCAATATTAAAAGATGTGATATATATTATCACATATACCTACTTTATGTGATATGACAATAGAATCTTTAATATGATTTAGAACAGGTCACAGTGGCCAGTATTTTCCTGGATGCAAATCACTAGGACTTACTGATATGAAATATATTTTCAGGCCAAGATTTTAAAATATCCTCTCCATTCCATGGCCTCAGTATTGCACTTAGAATATCTACGATATTGCTTATTCTGTACTCAGAACTTCGGCAGATTCCACCCTGAATGCCTTGATTTTTGTATTACCACCTACTCTGACAGCCTATAAGCTCCTTTGAAAGCATAAGTTCTAGATCCTTCTTTGTATTACAGGCATCTAAAGCATTTACCTCACTTTGTATATAGCACATGTTTAATGAATGTCTGTTAAATAAAGATTATACCAAAACAAAAAAAAAATAAGAAAGAAGGAAGGGTTGGAGGGATGGAGAGAGATAGAGAGAAAGAAATGGAGAAAAGGAGGGAAGGATGGAGGGAGAGGAAAAAGGAGAATGGAAAGATGGAAATGGAAGAAAGAAAACAAGAAGCATATAAACACATTAAGCAGAGTCTCACAGATGCTCAACTACTTTAAATAGAATCCCTGAATCATTTTGCACAAGAGTATAATACTGTGTCCTGTTGGCCCTTTTGTATACCATATCTTGATGCTTAGGATGGTAGGCACCACTACAAGATACCAAAATAAAAAAAGTAAATTTAACACACTTATTTCTCATACAAACTTAAAAGGCTAAATATAAAAGAAATTTTAAGCAGAGAGATGATTCTTTTGGTTTTTTTTCCCTTCTCAGAAATACACATAGAGATGCCCTTTCTCTGACTGCCTCCCTCTCCACTTCCCAGCCAAACTCTCTATTCCCAGTTCTCACATCTTCAAAGCAGTCTTTACCCTTCCAGACACACCATAACCAATATTCTGTCTCAAATGGAAAATAAACAAAGAAGTTAACATTCTTAAATAGAAATCCTTTACTACTGCAAGCAAAGGAATATTCATTTTTCAAGTAAGGAAGGGAAAGGAGGCTTAGGTATGAAACAGGAAAATCTTAGATTGGACACTGGTATTAATGATCCCTATCACCTTTGAGTAATTTTCCATATTTATAATATAGTGATAATTACACTGGTCTGATCAACCTCTCTGGAGTTTTGTTTTTTGTTTTTTTTTTCTGGTACGCGGGCCTCTCACTGTTGTGGCCTCTCCCGTTGCGGAGAGCACAGGCTCCGGACGTGCAGGCTCAGCGGCCACGGCTCACGGGCCCAGCCGCTCCGCGGCATGTGGGATCTTCCCGGACCGGGGCACGAATCCGTGTCCCCTGCACCGGCAGGCGGACTCTCAACCACTGCGCCACCAGGGAAGCCCTCTCTGGAGTTTTTATGCAGATCTAATCACACTACAAACATGAAAGTTGCTTGAATATAAATAAAAACAATGCACACAAAAATGCACAGGCAGAAACATTTTCTGGATGAATGTTTTTGTTTATATGGTCTCTATCATATGGAAGAAGAAAAGTAAGTTGGAAACTCCTGCACAGATTGATCCATTATAGAAGCCTTATTAACCTACTGATTCCCATAACCTCTATCAGGTTCATTTAGAAACATGCCTCAACCCCCAACGGAGAAGAGTTGGAGGTTCTGACTCTCCAATGAGGGAGAAAAGGGCATATTTTTCTGAGAGGCATCATGTTGACCACCAAGGATCTGGCCAAGGAAATACCCTCTGGGTAAGCATAAAGTGAGACATTCTAGAAAAGGGGCTTTGGTAGATAAATGGAGGAAAAATTAGATATAGATTGAGCTATCAGAAGGCTTTGGTGATAAGTGGAACAAGTGAGAATACAAAGTAGGGATTTGTTTGGAATGTAATGTAATGGGAAGCAAAGCAAACTCTATTGAAAGAAGGCTGGGGCTGGCTTAGGGGAAAAGAATTAGCAAAGGCAAAACACACATCTAATAAAGGTCTAATGTCTCTTTAGCCAATGTCAGTAAGAGAAACCCTTTCATAGCAGGAAATTTCCTTAGAACTTACAGAAATGACTACCGAATGGAAGTAAAGCACATATAATGAGAACGCTGCCAGGAATACCATCTTGGTTCCCCTACATTACAGCTGCATTTAGCGTGGATTCAGCTTATTATGGATCTAATTCAAGCCACCCATTGAAACATAATAAAGACCAATGCTGTTACTGGGCAAGTATAAAGTCAACGAAAAAATACATTCCTGTAGGCTTTTTACGTATCAGTAAATCAGGTAAACCGTTGTTAGAGACCAGTAGAATGATCATAAAACTGTTACCTTCAGGGAGAAAAGTAATCAATGCTTGAAAGTAAATCAATATCAAAGAATTTCTTAAAGAGATATTTCTAAGAGGCAAGTGAATGAATTTTAATTCCCCCAGCCCTGTATTGCTGACCAATACTTCCTGATCATGAATGGTTTCTTGCTGGTCCCAGAGAGTCAACTAGTATTCAGTAAGGGCTAAACCAGGGCAGAAACTAATAAAATATCACTTGCACAGATTATAATATCACACTTCCGGAGAGATATATAGTATAAACAAAAGAGTGAGCTCTGAATAATAAAGGGATGAAAAAAAGTTCAGTCTAAATTTCTATTTTCTAATCTGAAAAAAAGGAGGAATTGAACCAAATTATTTATAGCTTTCCTTCAATTTACAAAATTAATGATTCTATTGCTCATTAATTTATTTAATAAATAGTATTTATTAACTTTCTTGTGAAAGAAATGGAACTGGTTAATGTTCTCATGAAAACCATGATCACTTCCTATAATATTTGTGTTCAACAAATAGTTGAAAACATCACGTGAGAAAGAAATATATATATATATATATATAATAATTTTTGCAAACACTTTTAAAGCCCTTGCCGGGTATCAGTCATCATTCTAAGTAATGGAAGATAAATAAATAGATAGATACACAGATATGTAGATAGATATATGGATATTGATTGAGATGGAGATAAAATGGACATAGAGGTAGAAAAACTCATTTGATCATCACAACAGTCAACAGCTTTACAACACTCACCATGTGCCAAGTGCTACTAAGCAATTAACACATTCTCTGTGACTCCACATTGCAGGACTAGAACCAAAAATGGCACAGTTAAAAGAAGATGATCGGGCTTCCTTGGTGGCGCAGTGGTTGAGAGTCCGCCTGCCGACACAGGGGACACGGGTTCGTGTCCCGGTCCGGGAGGATCCCACATGCCGTGGAGGGGCTGGGCCCATGAGCCATGGCTGCTGAGCCTGTGCTCCGCAACGGAAGAGGCCACAGCGGTGAGAGGCTGGCGTACCGCACACACAAAAAAGAAGATTATCCTAACGGTCATCTCCAGTGTACGATTCAGGTAATAAAGCCCTCACTCTTAGAGATGTTTCAACAGTAATCGGGTTCTAATTTTTGTGAATATTAGGAAAGGAGCCACTGATTTAGTCTAGCTGAACTCTATGATCACTCTTATTAACTGAGGGCCCATAAAAATAAAGCCAGAGTGGGCACAGTGCTAGACAGCAGAGATAGAACTGGTAGATTCGGAAGATCTTTCGATACTACAAAGCTAATTAAAATAACAGCAACAACAACAAACAGCTGATTTTCAGGGGAAACATTTGGGATGGGCTTTAAGAGTTTTTGAGAAGTTGATCTGCAGAGTTAGATACACTTGGACTCCAGTAAACTAGCCAAATAAATAACAGTGTTCAAAGAGTTATATTTATTGCCACACAAGATGAATCATGCGTCTTTGGGGAATGTGTTTTTGGAAACTTCATTTTCCATTTTGGACTACTGGATCAGCCTCTCAAAAGAGTTTGGAATGTGGCCAATTACTTCCCTCTGCATTTTTCACTTGAGACTTAAGGGCTATACAACTCCATTTTCCATTCTCATATAATACATCTTAGCGAGGACTCTGCCTGTGTCTCTTCATTTTGTAAATAATAAGACACCAAAAACATAGCCTGTTTGTGAGTATGGATTTGAGAATGAGAACCAGGAAACACAGTTCAAAAGTCTTAAGAAATGTATCATTATTATAATAATCTACTACTCTAATACTCCATATCTATGTATATTTTACATTATTATAATAATGCCAAATTACTCTTGGGATAATGAATTAGCAGATACATTAAAAATTTTCAAGAATAAAAACCATACCTTGACAATACCTATATTAAAAATCAGGCATTAGAAAGGCATACAGGTAAACTCTGAGAACAAAACCCAGAAACCAATTTGCAACCCTCCCAATCATATAGTACCTCACATATCACCCGAGCACTCAAAACGAATATAATGTTAATCCAAGTTGGAGGGTAAGTGACACTGGCAGATCTAATGGCAAAACAGACAACTCAAAATATCAAAGGGAAGTTCAAGCTAAATAAGGCTTTAAAAAAATACTAAACCTTGGGGACTTCCCTGGCAGTCCACTGGTTAAGACTCTGCTTTTCCACTGCAGGGGGCACAGGTTCGATCCCTGGTTGGGGAACTAAGATGCCGCATGCCAAAAGTACCCCCCAAAACAAAAAACTAAACCTTCCTGTGATAAACCATAATGGAAAAGAATATGAAAAAGAACGTATACATATATATATATATATATATATATATGTATGTATGTCTAACTGAATTATTTTGCTGTACAGCAGAAATTAACACAACACTGTAAATCAACTATACTTCAGTAAAATATATATTTTTTGATTAGCGTTAGCATGGCACATATTTCTTTCCTTTTTTTTTTAACATCTTTATTGGAGTATAATTGCTTTACAATGGTGTGTTAGTTTCTGCTTCGTAACAAAGTGAATCAGCTACATATATACATATATTCCCATATCTCCTCCCACCTACATCTCCTTCCCACCCTCCCTATCCCATCCCTCTAGGTGGTCACAAAGCACCGAGGTGATCTCCCTGTGCTATGCAGCTGCTTCCCACTAGCTAGCTCTTTTACATTTGGAAGTGTATATATGTCCATTGTCCATGCCACTCTCTCACTTTGTCCCAGCTTACCCTTCCCCCTCCCGGTGTCCTCAAGGCCATTCTCTATGTCTGCATCTTTATTCCTGTCCTGCCCCTAGGTTCCTCAGACCCTTTTTTTTTTTTCAGGTTCCATATATATGTGTTAGCATATGGTATTTGTTTTTCTCTTTATGACTTATTTCACTCTGTATGACAGACTCTAGGTCCATCCACCTCACTCCAAATAACTCAATTTTGTTTCTTTTTAAGACTGAATAATATTCCATTGTATATATGAGCCACATCTTCTTTAACCATTCTTCTGTTGATGGACACTTAGGTTGCTTCCATGTCCTGGCTATTGTAAATAGAGCTGCAATGAACATTGTGGTACATGACTCTTTTTGAATTATGGTTTTCTCAGGGTATATGCCCAGTAGTGGGATTGCTGGGTCGTATGGTAGTTCTATTTTTAGTTTTTAAGGAACCTCCATACTGTTCTCCATAGTGGCTGTATCAATTTACATTCCCACCAACAGCGAAAGAGGGTTCCCTTTTCTCCACACCCCCTCCAAAAGATTGTAGATTTTTTGATGATGGCCATTCTGACTGGTGTGAGGTGATACCTCGTTGTAGCTTTAATTTGCATTTCTCTAATGATTAGTGATGTTGAGCATCCTTTCATGTGTTTGTTGGCAATCTGTATATCTTCTTTGGAGAAATGTCTATTTAGGTCTTCTGCCCATTTTTGGATTGGTTGTTTGTTTTTTGGATATCGAGTTGCATGGGCTGCTTGTATATTCCAAGATGCAATTTTAAGGTACAAAATATTCACGATTTCCTCACGAAACATTTTTAAATTGAGCCAAAGAGGGAAAATATATATATATTCTGTGACTTAAACATATACCTCCAAAAGTATCACCACATGAACAAGTAGGTATAAATTTATAGAGCCCTGACAGTAATAATTTAAAGGTCCAAGCTCAGTAAGTAAATTAAAATGTCACAGCAAATATTAATCTTATTATAAAAGCTCTTCTCTCATAGCTAGTATTTTGTGGTCAAAATCAATGGTGTTTACAGTTGTAGGACACATCTTCACAATGAAAACAAATTCTACTCTGCTCGTACTCCTTTTTCCACTTTTTGCACCAGAGTACTAAAGTTCTGTCACGCCCCTCCAGTTGTGAGGAAATTCACACCTTTGTGTTACTTTAAACAAACAAAAAATACAATTCAATTAATGTGTATGGAATCCATTAGGGGAAAATGATCTTATTTACTTTTTAATCTCTATTAAATCATGATTAAATTGATATTTTAAATAGAATTAACTTTTTAATAACAGCACTATTGAGATATAATTCACATACCATACAGTTTACCCATTCAAAGTGTATAATTCAATAGTTTTTAGTATATTGACAGAGCTGTACAACCATCACCACAATCAACTGTAGTTTTTTCATTACCCCAAAAAGCAAACTCCCACCCTTTTAGTAACAGCCTGTTCCCACTTATCACAGCACAATTATTAATCAACTTCCTGCCTCTATAGAGTTGTCTATTCTGGACATTTCATATAAATGGAATTATACCATATGTTGTCTTTTGTGACTGGTTTATTTCATTTAACATACTGTTGTCATGATTCATACATGTTGTAGCATGCCTCAGCACTCTCTTTTATTGCTAAATAATATTATATTCAATAAATGTGCCACACCTTGTCCATTCGTTAGTTGATGGACATTGGGTTATTTCCACTTTTGGCTATTTTAAATAATGCTGCTCTGAATATTAATATAGGAAGGTTTTTGTGTGGACCTACGTTTTCATTTCTCTTGGGTATATACCTAGTAGTGAAATTGCTGGGTCATATGGTAACTCTATCTTTAACCTTTTGCAGAACTGGTAGACTATTTTCAAAAGTGGCTATGGCATTTTAGATTCCTGTTAGCAGTATATAAGGGTTCCAACTTTTCCATATCCTCACCTGTACTTGTTATTATCTTTTTTAATAAAGCCATCTTAGTGGGTGTGAAGTGGTGAGTCCTTGTGGTTTTTGATTTGCATTCCCTCGATGGCTAATGGTGTTGAACATCTTTTCATGTGGCTATTAACTATTTGTATATCTTCTCTGGAAATATGTCTATTCAAATCCTTTGTACTCTTTTCTCTTTTTATTTTTAGTTGTATGAGTTATTTATATATTCTAGATACACATTCCTTACCAGATAAATGACTTGCTAACTTTTCTCCCCTCCTCTGGATTGTCTTTTTCACTTTCTTGATTGGGTCCCTTGGAAGCACAAACGTTTTAATTCAGATGAAATTTTTTCTTGTGTTGCTTGTGCTTTTGGTTTCATATCTCTAAAACTACTGTTTAACTTAAGGTCATGAAGATTTAGCCTTATGCTTTCTTCTAAGTGTTTTATAGTTTTAGCTCTTACACTTAAGTTTATGATCCATTTTAAGTTACTTTTTGTATGTGGTGTGGACCTTTTAAAACATAAATATTTTTGGCAACATGCTACCAATCAGATTTCAAGGTTTTAAGATAATGCCAATGAAGTCTTTTCATTGAAAGTACTGAGAAAGTTCTTGGAAATCCCTTAGGAATATTAATAATAAAGAAAGGATTCAATAAACAGCATACACATTTTTAAAAAACATACAACTTATTCCTGGATTCAATGTAAAAAGAGTCAAAATACAAGGATAGCACAAATAACAGAAAGAAATTCACGATGAGAATTAATGTAAATTTAAAAATTAAAAAAATATGCCAAGGGCTTCCCTGGTGGCGCAGTGTTGGAGAGTCCGCCTGCCGATGCAGGGGACACGGGTTCGTGCCCCGGTCTGGGAAGACCCCACATGCCGCGGAGCGGCTGGGCCCGTGAGCCATGGCCGCTGAGCCTGCGTGTCCAGAGCCTGTGCTCTGCAACGGGAGAGGCCACAGCAGTGAGAGGCCCGCGTACTGCAAAAAAAAAAAAAAAAAAAAAAAAAAAATGCCAAGACATAAATGTATTATGTTTCTATAACCCTGCTTCCTTCCTTTATAACCCTTAACAATTTCATTCTTTTATTATGGTATGAAAGTGCGGTATTTGTCCTTTTCCTCTCTCATGCTTGGAGCACCCAAAATGGTACTCAGCACAGAATATGTAAAAATATTTTAAATCAAATAGACGAGCAAATGAAAATGAACAGATGTTAGAATTAGCACTTCAGGTGCAAGAATTATGATAGAATGTGTGAGAAACAATAAGATTTATAAACATTTTACTCCTATGAATGTTTTGCACTTATTTCTGCCTCTGCTAGTACACTTCCTCTGGTTTGGTCTTTCGTTTCATCCTTTAGGTTTTAGCGTGAATATCATCTCCTTAAAGAAATTTTCATGGCAATCCTATCTAAATTAGTTTTCTCTATTATTCTCTATTACTGAAATATATTTTTTCTTTTATAAAAACCAATCCTATACAGTAAATTTCCATATTTATGTATGCGTTGTCTTGTTCTCCCACTACAGTGGAAGTGTTTTTCATTTCATTTTCAGTGCCTAAGACAATGTGTGCCACACTATCTACACTAAATAAATAGGTAAATTATTGGTTAAATGGGAGCATGGAAAAGTTGCTGATCCCTGGAGTTTCAGGAATATCTGTATTGAAACCACAGGCAAGCATACCCTTACAAGTCAATATGCTATATCCCACTCCATGGTGACTTTCAGTTCCCTCACGACTTCTCACAGCTCCCTACAGAGAGAACTTTTACCCATCCAGTGAAATAGAAGAATGGAAGTTGAAGCAGCAGTGCTTATTCATCTTTGCCCTAGCTATAGAGAGAAATTTCAGAGGAAATATCCAGCGATCCATCGTGAAAACTCAACAAGCAGAAAGCTTCTGTCACCAAATCCCAGGGAAATTCTAATCTATTTGGACCTGAATAAAATTACAGGTAAGATCTCTTCCCGTTAGTCTCTAGAGTTCAATGTTTAGCTTCCTAGTAGAGGTTCATAAATTTTTCAACCAATATTTATAGTAATTCAAAAGATTTTACATTACCTAATGAAGAAACTACACATGCATATCTATTCTTCAATCTGTTCAGTTGCTCTCTGTCTCTTCGACTCTCTCTTGTGCTAAAGTTTTACATTATCTACATTTATATTCTCAGCCTGGAGAAGTGGGGCAGTTGTCAAGTGTCTACTCAATATCCATTTTCCCCTCCATATTAACAGAACGCTGGTTTTGATGAATATGGCAATATATGCAGCTCAAATTTTTTTTTTTTTAAATTGAGACATTTCCCCACACTCTGTCCACTTAGGGGTGACCATGTGACACAGTTCTATGGTCATCACTGGACATGACTACGGACATTGCTGAAACTTCTGGGAAAGTGTTCTTTCCTGATGAAGGCACCATCTCTTTCTCTGTGCCCCTTTTTTACTTCCCAGAATGTATACATGTTAGCTGGGGAGGTAGGAACCATCTTGTACCACGAGGAAAAGGCCAAATAAATGTAAAATCCTTGGCCCTTTAGCCAAGGGTTGTTTAGCCAGTCAATGAACCAATACCAGTAACTATCTATCTCCAGACTTCTGGTTATGTGAGAAAACTTAAACCTTTAATCCCTTTAAATCATTGTTATGGGTGTCTTTTTTACTCACAGCCAAACTCAATCACTGGGTGATACAGGAAAGTGAACTTAAGAAATTTATCATTACGATTTAGTCTTGGGGAGTAAATCAGAACAGGTAATTTTCAAACTATTCAGTAAGATTTTCTGCATATATTGACACCTCAGATCACCCACTGAGTCATACGTAGAATCATGTGTAACATGACTGTATAATTATTGCCAAACCCTAATCCAGGACACTTCTGAGGGTCAAACAGGTAGTGTCGATAATTACACTAAGACATCAGGCATAAACTGGAACTCTTCTGGGTGAACCATGACATATAGGTACCCCATGGGAGACTGACGTTTTCAGTGGACTCAAAATAAATGTCTTTCTTTCCATTTGGAGATAGCTGAAATATATGTCACTTTTGACATATACATTTCTATGTAGTTAAACCATTTCCCCAATTTAACTACTAGATTTTAAAATTCTGTGGTGCAGAAACAAACTTTAGGTACACCATAAATGCAGGAGGCTGTCGGCTTGAAATCTCCTCAAAATGTAGCACTTTGCAATCTGTCCTTCTCTGACAATTGTTCTAATTTGGCCACCTCTCACAATGTTTTGTTTTGTTTTTTCATATTCTTTTCCTCAGTGCTATCTATTCAAAGTGTGAACTTACCTGCAGACTTGGTCATAAAAATGAATTGCTTCTGTTTCTCTGTTTCACCGCATCTCTATTTCATTCAAATCTCACCTGAAAACCTACTGATTTTCCCTCTGCATTTAGCATTCATAATTTCTTCTCTTTTCCCCTCCCTGAAGTCTATGAAAGTCATGGCTTACACACTTATTTTATGCAATATATTTCCCTCCAAGGGAGTTATATAAAGAGATATTTTGAAGAAGTCCCCAAAAGTTGAAAAACTGGCTCATGCTGGGGGGCAAGAGGAAAGAAAAGTTAATTCTTATCTTTCGATGATTTGTTTGTTACAAACCCAAGAAACATTTACATATGAAAATGACTAATTCTTAGGTTGGTTTTGGAGGGGAACAGGCAAGGGAAGGCAGAACGAATTAGAATAATCTCTCTTGGGAATCAGGCTGGCCCAGAGAGTAATAGTAAAGTCATAACTCTTCAGAAGGAGGCCACTGGAAAATTCTTCACCAGAAATGACATAGAGAACATGGAACGAATGGAGCTTTAGCTTTCTTGGAAAGCCTTAACACTCTGAAAATTTGTTCACTTCTTTATCAGTTTATCAGGTTAAAAAAAAAAAATACAGCCCAAACTGGTTCATACAGAAGGGTAATTATGGGCTCCTAAGACTGAAAATTCAGAGGTAGGGCTGGCTTCGTGTATGTCTTCATGTACAACGTCAAAGGACGTGAAGAACTGGTTTCTCCATCTTTCCACCTAGAGACTTTCTGTCCTCTGAGTTTTGGAATCATTCTAAGATATGATTTCTCCTTGTGTTGTTAAGATGGCTGTCGCCCTTCATCCTCTCAGCTCTAAATTCAGTTTTAAAAATAAAAAAGGCAACTCTCCTTCAACAGATGAAGTCAAGTCTTGGGCCTGAAACTAATTGGCTCTAGTTAAATGGGAGATGCTCTGCAACCAACCTCCCATGGCCAGCATGGCTAAAGATAGTGGGTTAGGCAAACCAGGAATCACCACTGAAAATTCGGGTAGAATTATCCTATGTGAACTCCATGAACTGATGGTAAGAAACTGTTTAGGATACACTGAGCATCTTATTTAATATATCTACTACTATTACTAATACTACTACTATACTATTTTACTATTACTACTACTACTACTACTACATATGGCTGACTTTGAGCATTGACTACATACTAGGCACAGTACTAGGGTTTTACATGCATTGTCTCATTTAATTCTTGCTATAATCCTATAAAGCTGGTATTTTCATAATTATCTCCAATTTATATATAAGGAAACTGAGTCTAGAAGGTTAACAAATTTCCCCAGTGACACAAGGAAGTAAGTTACAGAGCTGTGATTCAAACCCGGTTTTATTTCTAAAGCTTTCATTCTTAAATACTGCTTAATACTGCCCGATTCACTAATGACCTAAGAAGTACAATTGAGAAATTTTGGATATATGACTACATGTTGGCCTAATGTGCCTCATGGCAAGGTAGAAATAAAAAATATAAAATGTAGTATCATTTTTCAAATGATTCAACCAAAGGTCCTCATTAGTGCTGTTCTTAGAAGCTTAATCCTATTTTTACTTTTCAATGAAAAATGCTACTGGAAACACATATGCTAATTTTTTTTTCAGTATATTTTATTTAATTGATTTTTTATATAGCAGGTTCTTATTAATTTTTACAATTAGGGCTAGCCCAGGAGCTAAAGTATTAATATTTTCCAGAAGTTATAATTTCTTGGAATAAAACCAACACCACTTACTACTGAAAACATAAGGTAAAAATGGATGTTTACCATCATTTAGTCCTTACTGAACGTATAAATAATGACCTGTTGATTCTTTCTAAAGAAAGGCAACCTAATTTCAACAACAGCAACAAAAATTCACTTCACATATTTGCAAGCAACACAGCCAGATTCTTGGGCTAACAGGATTCCACATATATATTTTCTAGTTGATTAAAAACAACCCAGTTCAGTTAATAAATATATATATATATGAGGGCAAAAAAAAAAAAAGTAGGCAAAATAAGCAATTATTTTCTAGGTGCTATAGCCAAAAATCGACCTAAGATGAAAAAGAAATGTTATAAAATTCAAGAAAACCACAATTTTATGGAAGGAAAAATTATGCAAATGACCCTAACTGAATATTTAACAATTTAATTGCTGAACAAGCCTCTAATTTGGCTTTTGACTTCCCTCTATTCAGGCACCAGTAACTTCAAAACTCTGTGATTCATCTGGCATTAATGGCTAAGGTGTTTCTCTCTCTCTTCCTTTCTCCCTCCCTCCCTCCCTCTTGCTCTCCTTCAATATTAGAGACTTTTCAGAGATACCGTTACCCAAGAAATATTTCTACATATGCCTCAAATTTTGGAACATTCCGTGAGGAAGTCAGTTGATGGAGAAACTCAAATTCCAGAGTAGATAACTATTTTGTACCTCTATTCTAGATATGTGTGTTCTAAAAAACTGCCATTTCTTTTCATTATGGAACAGAACTCTTCCAGTGAGAGATGAATTGTAATAACCAAGTGGCTTCCCAAGAAGATATCCTTGCCAATTTTTGCTTTTTTTTCTTTTATAAGCAATATTTAGTACAGAAAGGAAAACACGACAACATCAGCTCTTAAAATTACAATACAACATTAGCTTCAACACAGAGAAGTATGCACAATAAGATTCCTTTAGCAAATTTTCCATGTTTCCATAGAATAGTCATAGCCTATTCAAAGTTGAGCCAGTTAACAGAACTGGAAAGTGTATAAAGTTACAATCAGGAAAATTATTACAACAACCATTAAGACCAGACGGCCAATGAATTATTGTCAAAATTAAACTGCATGAAATGCATCCGTCAGCTGATCAACAAAATTTTAACAGATACCTTTACATAGGAATTGCAGTTTTCAGTGTTATGGTATATACTAATCTATATTAGATATGATTACTAACTTTAAGGAACTTGCATCTAATTATATAGATAGGGCATGAAAACAAATAATTCCAACAAAAGAAAGGAAATATACAGATAAATGTCCTACCAAAGTGCAAAATGTGGAAGTTCTTTTTGGCTGCAGAAAATGAGAAAATTTGTATTTCATCCTCAGGGATGAGAAATTTTGGACATTTGTGATAGTGGGGAAGAAAAGAAATTAGAGGAGAAAACAAAAAATATCTTATCCTATCGTCATTTTGTGGGTATAAAGCAGTCTTCTTCCAATAACTTTCAATATTGGCCTTCTCTTTTCTTCTTCTTCAGAGACCCTTTCTATGTTTCTCAATAACTCTTGACTCAGTTTTTCAATATAAAGTCAGTATATTATTGCAATCTCGACATTGTCTGCTCTCACGGAAGCATCAGATTTAGTCGTGGAATTCTAAAGGCATGTCAAAGAATTATGCTTTTGATATTATGTTGTAACAGTATGGAGTGACACATCCTTAACTACAGCAGCAAACAGGATATGAAATGTTGATTTTACAAGTGAACATTGAAATAGATAAACAACAGGACCTACTGTATAGCACAGGGAACTATATTCAATATCTTATAATAGCCTATAAGAATCTGAAAAGAATATATATACATATATATATATATATATATATTTATGTATAACGGAATCACTTTGCTGTACACCTGAAACTAATACAATATTGTAAGTCAACAATACATCAATCAAAATAACTTTTTTTTAATGAAGATTGAACTAGAATTTCCTTTTCTTGACCTACCTCATTTGCTTATATCATACACAAAATTTAATTCAAAAGGGATTAAAGCCTGAAATGTAAGACCTAAAACCATAAAAGCCCTAGAAGAAAATAAAAGTTTCATGACATTGAATTTGGCAATGTAAGGTGTAAATGACATAACCAGGATCAAAGCAAGCTAATCATCCCTATAGAATGGAAATACAAAGCACTGAGCAAGTGGCAGCTGCAGGCCTACTGGGCTTCATGTCCTGAAGGGGGTGGTGTGACCCCAAGTTCCACTCTGGTCAGGTCAATGGGAATAAAAGCCCTCTGTGTAAAATAAAGGACCAGAGCCAGGCTACCTGCTCACACGAGGGACTGGTATAATTTTCCTGCTCCAACTCTTAAAAGGCTGAAATAAAAAATGCTGCTACTTGCTCATCATCACTAATCATCAGAGAAATGCAAATCAACACCACAATGAGATCAAATCAACCTCTCACCTATCAGAATAGCTATCATCAAAAAGTCAATAAATAACAAATGTTGATGAAGATGTGGTGAAAAGGGAATACTCATGCACTGCTGGTGGGACTGTAAATTGGTACAGCCACTATAACAAAACAGTATGGAGGTCCCTTAAAAAATGAAAAGTAGAACATGTGATCCAGCAATTTCACTTCTTGGTATTTACCCAAAGGAAACAAAAACACTGATTCAAAAAGATATATGCACTCCAATGTTCACTGAAGCATTATTTATAACAGCCAAGATATGGAAACAACCTAAGTGTCCATCAACAGATGAATGTATAAAAAAGATGTGGTATATATATACAATGGAACATTTAAAGGAAAAAGAAATCTTTCAATTTCCAACAACATAGTTGGGTCTAGACAGTATTACACTAAGTAAAATAAGTCAGACAGAGAAAGACAAATACTATTGGGTTGACCAAAAAGTTCATCTGGGTTTTTCTATAAGATGTTATGGAAAAACCGAATGAACTTTTGGGCCAACCCAATATATATCTCACTTATTTGCGGAATATAAAAAACAAAACAATCAAAACAAAATGAAAACCGGTTCATAGAGAAAGAGAACAAACCGGTGGTTGCCAGATGGGAGGGGGGGGGTGTAGGGTTGGGCAAAGTAGGTGAAGGGGATTAAGAGGTACAAACTTTTAATTATAAAATAATAAGACACAGAGATGTAATATGTAGCATAAGGACTATGATCAATAACACTGTAATAACTGTATGGAGACAAATTGTTACTAGACTTACCATGGTGATTATTCCTAATGTATGTGAATTTCAAATCACCATGTAGATTGCATGAAACTAATATAACATTGTATATCAACTGTATTTTTAAAAGTGCTGCTAGTACTTTAAGCAAGATGCAATGATAGACATAGACTCACAATGAGAGAAACAAGACCAAGCCATACCCTTGCCCAGGCCCCCTTTCCTAACCCCAGTGTTACCCTAGGATGCAGCCTTGAAATGACTCTTAAAATCTTATTCTAAACTAGGACCACTGGAGGTCAGATAGCAGCAACCAAAAATTTGCTAGAAATTGAGGGCAGACTTCAAAAGAAGAAGATCATGAAGAAAGAAAGAGAGAAATGGGCCTACAGACCAAAATTCCAAACACATGCAGAACAAATTCTAAAGTCTAATATAATCTCAGTCTAATTCTAAAAATGACAGCCAACAAACTCAACAATTGAAACATGAATTCATTACAAAAGAAACTAACTTTATGGAAAAGTATAACAAGTATTATAAGAAAGCTCAGAGAGATAAATGAGTTAATAACTTTCTGTAAAAAGAGCCAGATAGTAAAAACAGGAAGAAATCAATCAAGATCAGGTAGATATGGAATGGAAACCATTAAACATCCAAAAATTTAAAGCATAGTGACTGAAATCACAAAACAGATGGCATCATTTCTAGAGCAGATAAATTTGCAAGTTTCTAGTGAAAGTGATTTAAATATTATCAGCACAAGAGACTGGCAAGTATAACAGAGAAATAATATGTAAATGGGAAGAGTTAAAACTTTCCAGAATTAGAGAAGTCTGATTCTTTGGATTGAAAGTGCATTCTGAATTTCTAACAAGATAACTTAATTAGATTTACAACTAGACATTATAGTGAATTTGCAGAACATAAAGTATAAAGAGAAAAAGTCCTTAAAATTTTCCATATAGATAACCTACAAAGGAGAGAACATTAAACTGACAGCAAACTTCTCACAGTCAACAGTACATGCCAGAAGCCAATAGAATATAATTTTCAAAGTGCTGGGGGAAATATAGGTCTACTAAGAACTGTGTAACTATCAGAACTGTAATTCAAGAGTGAAAGTGAAAGGAAGGCATTTTCATGGATACCAGAACGAAGGGAATTCACCATCTACAGACGCACACACTGAAAACAGTGGGAGATTTTGTTTAGAAGAAAAGTAAACTCAGAGGGACCGAATTTGATAAACACAAAAACAAAACCTGCGTGCACAGAAATTATTTTAAAGATTGATAAATGTAACTTTTAGTATAGAATAATAACTAACTGTGCATATTAATTTTAAAGTGTAAATAATCCAATTGGTGAGAAGGGTGGTGGTGTTTACTAAGCAAGAAAACATACTAAGGTCTATAAGCTGTTTGGAAGAATGACAAATAAATAATATGTTTTATTATTTAGCAAATTATATACATATGTATGTCTGTTAAAAAAGTCTAAATCATTAAAACACTAGAATTATAACCTACGTTTACGAACTAGCAGAAGAATAAAGATAGAATAGGAAAATGCTTCAGTAATGTGAGAAAATAAAGAAGAAAATAGAAGCAAAATAAAAAGCAAACTATAAGGGTAAAAACAAATCTAGATGCATCAACAATCTCATTAAATGCTTATGGATTAAACTCACCTATTAAAATATTTTCAGAATGGATCCGGAAACTTTAGCTCTATGCTACCTAACAGTCACTGGGTCTTTACTACTGTCTCTTTTGACTCCTGGTAAAGCGGGTGGGGTGAGGGGGAATCAGAAGTAACTGGAGAGTTAATTCCTAGCTTAAATATGAATACAGACAAGGTGAATGCCACTAGATAAATGATACCATTTGAGAATTTCTCTTGGATTCCATGTTAGCTTCTTTAGGACCTCTAGGGTTTGCCTTCAGACACACACCACCAGTCCCCCTGCCCCCGCCATAATTCCAGGTATGGGCCTTACTGGTGTGCTCAGCTACACTGTTTAACATCAAGTAGGAAACTGCTTTTCAAATAACTTCAAGCCTTAACATATACCAAAAGCACATCACAAAAGCCTGTAACATCCTGTTTTTAACTCCCCACAAGGTTCCTGGCCACACTGGTGCTCTCTTGCTGAGACATGCCACACAGACAAGCAGCAAAACCAGTGTGATGAAGCCTTGATACCCAATTCTCTTTCAGGTCTGTCTCTCCCAACATTGGCCCCCTTTAGTCCTATAACAAAATGTTCAGGCCTATGCCCCTGCTTAAAATTAAAAACCAGAATTTCATACTGTTAGTCCTATCCAGAAAGAGAGTGATTTTGAAAGTAGGGAGCCGTATGCTCAATGTCAGTGAGGCCAAGCTTATAATTAACAAGAATTGTTCCAGTAGCCTCACAGTACCATACAGGGAAAAGAGTTGCAATTCTTGGTATGAGGCAAATTTGATTTAAGTGAAGAGGAAAGCTGAAAACAGGTAATTCAACAGGTCATTATTGGTTTTACTAAGGTGTTAGATCCTTTACAAAAATGTACCTACAGTAAAATTCTCTAGTCAAGAATTTCTTAAAACCTCTCCTATGGGCTCCCTGTATCTTAAGCCTAGTTCCGAGCAAGAAAAAAAGAAAAAATGTATCTCTAAAAATGCTGCCACATATGAAGTTCAGTTATGTCATGCTGAATACCCAGGCTCCTCTCCCAGGAACTTTGGGATTGCACCCAACAATAGGGACCCCTCCCTGCCTGCACCCCCTTAACACACACACACTCACACACGGGCTCCTATACAGCTGCCACCTGCTACAATACTGTTGTCAGATAATCTGTGTTTTTCTTCTTCCCAGACCTTTGGAAACGAACTCTGGTTCAGAAATCTGAACTCTACTGTTTTTGTAGAATTACAACCAGAATTATTACCTTTTAAATAAATATAAAAATGAATAACAACCTTCTAAATATATAGTCTACCTTTAGCTGTTTACTTGATGACTGATTAAATTCTTAAATCAATAACTATCCTAAGATCACCTAAATATTCTGGTTTGTATTGCATTCAAAACTTTTTAAAAAGAAGTTTAACCAACTGGAATTATTCAAAACAGTAACTGTCCTTTTCTTATTTTAATTCTCACACTTAAAATATAGATTCACAATAACTGGACATAAAGAAATGTTAGAATTATGACACATTAAAAATGAAAGCCCATTGGTTTGACCATTTGACCAGAATGTATCTATCTTTAAGTATTTATTTTGAGTAGACCATTGAAAAAATGTGTATGTACACATCTGATATATAAATGCATATTCACAGGTGAATATGTTCAAGAGTAAAATGGCATCTTTAAGAATTCTAATATGAATGACAGCTGTACTACTAGTAAGCAAGCATAGGATACCAGAGATTCATTTAGTTGATTGTGGAAAAAGTTTAATAAAAGCTATTCAATAATTAATTGAGAATCTAGTGGGCATAAGTGAACTTCCTGAATAACCTTGTCTTATTTAGTGAGATCATAGAAAGCAAGGGTGGAAATCTGTAACCATGATTTTTAAGAATATTTCTTCATGAACTACAAATAGGCAATTCCCTTAGGACAGAGCAGGAATTATATACATACAGAAGATTCAGTGCAGCTGCATTCTCTCAATGCATAAATTATTATCTTGAGAGTGGGACCATTAACTACTTTAAAATATGTCAGGGCTCATAATGTAGCCACTGATGCCACCTTATTTTGTTAGTTTTAGATTCAAAAGAGATGTTAGACAACATGGGGTCCAACACCCTCATTTTAAAAGTTTGGAAATTAAGTCAAAGAGAGGAGGCCACTTTCCCAAAGGAATATTGTAGTTGAAATGCAAATAAAACTCAAATATCCCAGCCCCTAATCCAAAGCTCATTCCATCAGTTCACATGTCTTTAAAGTGACCAGTTATCCCAGGAATCTGACAAATTAGGTACTACACAGTTCTATTAAATACAAACAAAAACACAGTCTATTCTGAAAGTTTTTTTTCTCCACAACAAGCCAGAGAAGACTCCCAGACAAATTCAAGAATTTAGCTTCCTAAACCATCCTCTGTGCTTAAAGGAGAGGTAACAGGAGAAAGGAAAAAATGTTTTAGCTCTTGAATTAAACAGAAAGGTAAAATTCAAAAGATCATCCTCTAGAAGTGAAAGACAGAAAAAGAGAATTTGTATCACATGGAGAGTTGCTAGCTCCTTCTCAACAGAGCGTGATCTTTAACATTGTAAATTATAAAATCTTCATAATAGTCCTGATATACTGGGTCAGAAAATATACATTGACTTCAACTTGTAATTTTCTTCCCTAAAATAACGGCTACTTCATTACTCTCCATGCCAGTTTATGTGCGCGTGCACACACATACACACACGACAGGGTACTTACTGAGCTGTAGAGATAGCCTTCACCATTCATGGCCACATAGAGGCTGGCCTTCACCCCTTGGATAGCCACCACACGCAGGCCCACAGGGATTAGATTGAAGAGGGCTAGAGGGGAAAAAAGGAAGAGAGAGGAAAGGATCAGTGAACTTTGAATAAATCATCTTGCTTCTTAAGATGACTCTTTTTGAAGGTTAAAACCTATGAATTGAAATTAGGAGAGAGAGAGAGAGGAGTTCTAAGAGTGAGGAGAACTGGCTTCTTGTCTCTGCACCGTGACTAATTACTATGTGACTTCAGGTAAACCACATAAACTCATCTGCAATAAAGGGATTAGATTAGAAGGACTCCAAGGGCCTCACATGGATCTGAGAGTTCAGGATCTCTGCTCTGTGAAATGAACATATACTCAAACAGTATAAGATGATTTTTTCTAACAAACAAATAATCTGAACCAAAAAATTCTCAACAGAAGAAAACATATTTGGAATCATAAGTAATAATAAAATATGATCTTCGTAACATCTGTCAGAGCTTCTTTTCCTTGTGGTCCTGAACACTGTCTTAAACACACAAGAGGAACACAAAAACACTGGCTCATCCTTCACTATGCTAGTGGCAGAAGAACATTTCTCTTCATATTTCATGTGACATATTTCATTTTTACATGTAAATATAGATAGATAAATAGAGGTATCAATGGTTGCTAGATAGCTTAAGCTCTAACAGACAGATTTTATATCTTGGGAAATATATATATATATATATATATGCATAATTATGCACAAACCATTAAACATCAACTTCATAAATTTAATTCAATATCCTAAGATAAAATGAAAACATGCCTGTAGCCTTTAAATATTTGGGTTGTCCATCACTGAAAATATTCAACAGTCTACTTGTCTACTTGGAGAAAGTACTCAAACACCAGAAAGAAGATAAATAAGAAGATAATCCATTTTTCTGTCAAAAATGTATTTCTGTGAATTATATATTCCTATATAGCACTATTTTAGTTAACATTAATATTACAAAATAAGCTTAAGCATAAAACATTGTCCCCATCCCGAAAGAATTTATATTACATAAAGGAGGAAAGCAATCATATAACTAGGCTGTATAGATGGCAACGTGAATATGAACTAAACATTTATGACTGCGTGCATAAAAGAATAGCCTTGCAGTTCACTTTAACATCCTGACTTAGAAGTTCTTATCTATCTTTTCTACTGATAAAATTTCCATCGTTCTGATCATCTTCTCAGTTTTGAATATAAGATATATATATATAT
>NW_006795410.1:1232899-1264535 GCF_000442215.2 Lipotes vexillifer
TATAAGATATATATATATATATATATATATATATATATATATATATATATATATAAATTAACCCAGGGATTACCATTAATCAGGAATGCTATTTTTCTGGGCTTCTCTCAACATGGGATAGTAAGCTAAACACACCCACACAGTATTTGGCTTTTAGTCACATGTTCAATTGGTAGTTGTAAAGGATCAAGCCTAAGACCACAAGTTTAGTACAGCAGGATTCAATTCCTAGATATTTGACATCAGACCCGTCTCTTTGCCTCTTTGAACCTTTTCCCTCATCTGTCGTGAAAGTTGAGACTAGATCTTAGCAGACACTTAAGAATTAATAGCTGCCTTGAGTTGAATCTGTACTAGTTTTTGTTCCTCCAATATTCTTACCACTGTCAGAGAGAGCTAAGACATATGGAATAATCTGATACAGTGTATAATGTATATCTATAATTAAATGTAATATATGCATTCTATATATAGTCTCTATGTTACAGAAGTTCAAGGAAATGGAAGAACTGTGTTCTGAAGTGTTCAAGAAATGTCTCACACAGAAGATGAGACCCAAGTTGACACTTAAAGAAGGGACAGAAGTTGAGTAGGCGAAGATCATAAACATTATAGTAGGGCAGGAAGTAAGTGGTTCTTCAGGGTAGTGTATGTATATAGGAATGGACTGCCAGATTGAAGGATTTGATTCATGTTGGGGAGGAATGGGAAAGAACACCATGTAGACAAAGTAGGGATAAATAACTGAGAGTTTGTCACTCTAGTCTTAGAGATCTAGACTTTACCAAATGGGCAACAAGAAGTGTGGCATATGTAAAGATTAAAGCAGCAACACAGATTACAAAAAAGTGGGAGAGATTTGCAGACAAAGTAGTTTCTAAACTCACCACTCAGAAGCTACATGCCTTTGAGCTTTAGTTTTCCTGTCTGTAGAATGGGCACAATAATCCTTACTGCACAGAGTTGACAGAAGAATCAAATGCATTATCATGTTCTTGAAAGTGTTTCATAAACAGAGATGTGTTCTCTCTATATGAGTTATCTGTCATTAATATATGATTCTTCTGCTTGTCAAATAAGGTTACCAAAGGGTCTGATGTAAACCGACATATCACCTGACTAATATCTATTGATTCAGAAGATTGCTTAATACTTTAAAAATAATACTTTACCTTTGTGCAACACAATTTTCAGTGTTGATAAATTCATCATTGTATTTGACCCTCAACCACAAACACTATGAAGAATTTAGGACAGAATGATTATTCTAATTTTTAGAAGGGTAAACAGATTCAGAGAGGTAACCCAGGTGGAAGTGCAACTGACCAAAGGTTTTCTGGCTCGCTAATGTGGTTATCTGCCCCAAATATCCTACTTCCTCCTCCTTCCCTTTTAAGTTTAATTTCCCCTAATAGTCATTCTCACCTTCTCAAAAAGTAATAGACGATTTAGTTACATCTCTGTGCATATCCTGTGGCTACCTGTGGCTATGGACTCAGTACTGACCAATGAAATGTAGGCAGAAAAGTCTCTGTACTCTTGAAGATCCTTTCCTTAAAGACAACTGGCCTTTGCCCTCTTCCCTACCCTTTGCCTTACTGCTGTTTGGAGGGGGATGAGTTGAGGTGGCTGGATGATCTCAGGGCATGAAAACAAGGGCTTCCCCCTGAGCGAGTGATGGCAGGTGAGCTGGAAAGAGCGGGGTCTTCCCTGAGGACCTTGTGGAGCAATGGCACCAGTCTAGCTTCCAATTACGTAGGTCTGGCTTTTATGTGAGAAAAATAAGTCCTTGTTATTTTAGTCTGTGCAACGCTGAGCCAGCCCTAATCCTAACTGACAGAAACTGCTGACGAAAGCAGAGTTAACACGTAAGGTACAAACATGTTAGGTACTTATATATTGTAAATAAATGTAACCATTGGAAAATATCAAGTTCCATGATGATTCTTATGAAAAAGAGTAATGAAATCCAAAATTGTACATAACGTCTTTCTAAATAAAGATTTCCCAGGACAAATGCTAAGAACATTGGTTCATTTAGCTAAAACAGGGGTAAAAAAAAGCAACTATAAAGCTTTTCTTATCTGAGGAAAGTGAGAAAACTACGAAAGCTAGGCAGGGACCAAAACAAGAAACCTGTGTGAAAGTTTTATAGAAACCATAAGGTGATAATGGCTTTTAGATGGTATGCTTTGGGAGATGTAGCAAGTCCATTAAAAACAAAATCAGTAAACAATTTGGAATGAGAGTTTTTAGTGGTAAAAGCTAAAAGCTATTCTCTTTGGGAGGGTCTGCATCTGCCTCCTAAAATCTTGAAAAATGGCAAATGACTTACCCTTATCTATTATTTATCTTCCACATAGCACACTGGCTCTAGTCCTTTGTTACTCATTGACAATTCCTCCTGAATCTCCAGTCTTCCTCTCCATCCTCAAAGCCACTGGCCTAACTCATAGGAACTGGGCCACACCATTCTTCCAAGTCCCTTGCATCTACTCATGCCACTTCCCTGCTAACAGTTCCCTGCTTGATACCTCTAGTGAATACTCATTGTCTACAAGATAGATCCAAAGCCTTTACTCTGACCCTCAATGCCCTTTAGCACTTAGCTGTAAACCACACTTCCAGTTTATCACCTGTCACTCATTCCATTCACCATAAGCAGCTTCATAGAGCTTTTTGCTATGTTCTAAGTTTCCCCCTTGACTTAACTAGACTGGATTTATTATTCTTTTGGAAAGCCTATCTTCCCTATTTAACTGAACCATAAATCTTATCCAGATCCTTCAGAGACAGTTGTTTCTTTTTCCATAATTATTTATTTCATGGGCATATCTCTGTTATGGTATTCGGAACATGGTATTATAATTATTTGTTTACGCACCTGTCGCCATCCTTAAGGACTCTTGAGGGTAAGTCTCTGCAATATCTACCCCAGTTCTATGTACATATCTTATATTCAATAAATGTTATTGATTATAAGGGTCATGAAAAGACGCATTATTTCTAGGAACACTGTCTCTAGGAAAAAGTTGCTTTTTAAGATACAAAGAAAATTAAAAACTTAAACATCTCAGCCCAATATTCAAGGTTATGTACATATATTCACAGCATGCATTTCTGCTCCACTGCACTACTCACTCTAATATATTTATTTACTGCCTCTAGTAACATGATCTTCTTCTTCCTACCTTTTAACTTCATGTTTTTGCTTTACTTCACTGCCTCTGCTTGCAATGTCACTCTCCCCATATCTTCATGCCGAAACCCCTCCCATGCCTGAATGATACACCAAATACCAGTGCCTTCTCTCACTTCTCAGCTCCCCTAGTCCTAGATTTATACTGTATTTATCACAATTTTAAATTGTCCTTAAAAAATATTTTTTCTTTCCCAATCACAACTAGTTTATAAGCTCTCCAAGATAAGGATCACACCTAAACCATACTTGTATAACTTGGAGAAAAGAAAAAAGCTGGGGAGGAAGAAAGAAAGAGAGAGACAGAGACAGAAACAGAGAGAGATTAAGAGAGAGAATAAGCAGGATAGTAGTACATATTCTGCTTATATTGAGGATTCAGGATCCCAGTAAACATTTGGTGAATAAAGACTACAATTATAAGCCAAATAAGAATCCAAGCATCTAATCTGACATTCAAGCATTTTCTCAATCTTGTTCTTTCCAAAACGAGTATTTCATCCTAAATCTTATGTAAATCTGACTCATATTTAAAAATGAAATAACAGAATTGGTGCTGTTGAGGTCCATAACAAACTCAATCACTGAACCACATGGAAAAAGTTAAGAAAAAAGGTAATAAAGGGAAATGATAGTTTATTCAACAAATGGTGTTAGGAAAACTGGATATCCACATCCAAAAGAATGAAATTGGACCCTTATTTTATATCATACTCAAAAATCAACTCAAAACGGATTGTAGGTCTAAACATAAACCTGAAACTGTGAAACTGTAAAACTCGTAGGAAAAAAAACATAGAGGAAAACCTTCTTGACATTGATCTTTGGAGTGATTTCTTGGATATGACACCAAAAGCATAGGCAACACAAGCAAAAATAAACAAGTGGGACTACATCGAACTTAAAGCTTCTGCACAACAAAGGAAACAATCAACAGAATGAAAAGGCAACCTAAAGAATGGGAGGAAATATCTGCAAACCATACATCTGATAAGGAGTTAATATCCTAAATACACAACTCAGTAGCAAAACCCACAGATAACCCAATTTAAAGGGGCCAAAAGACTTGAACAGACATTTCTCCAAAGATGATATACAAATCATGAGTAAGTACATGAAAAATGCTCAACATCACTAATCATCAGGGAAATGCAAATCAAAACTACAATGAGATATCGCCTGATACCTGTTAGAAAGACCACTATTAAAAAAAAAGATTACAAATGTTAATGAGGATGCAGATAAATTGGAAACTTTGTGCACTATTGGTAGGAGTGTAAAGTGGTGCAGCTACTATGGAAAACAATATGGAGGTTCCTCAAAAAATTAGATATAGAACCACCTTATGACCTAGCAAACCCACTACTGACATATATCCCAAAGAACTGAAATCAGGATCTCGAGACTATATCTGTTCTCTTATGTTCATTGCAGCATTATTCACAATAGCCAAAATACGGCAACAACTTAAATGTCCATGGATGGATGGGTGGATAAAGAAAATATGGTACATACTTATAATGGAATGTTAGCATTTAAAAAGAAAAAAATCCTGTCATATGTAACAACATGGCTGAACCTGCAGGATACTTTGCTAAGTGAAAAAAGCCTGTCCCAAAAAAACAAGTACTGCATTATCCCCATTATATGAGGAAATAAAATAATCAAACTCATGAAAGCAGACAGTAGAATGGTGGTTGTCAGGAGCTAGAGGGAGGAAGAAATGGATAATTGTTGTTAAATGGGTATAAAGTTTCAGTTATTCAAGAAGAATAAATTCTAGAGATCTGTTGTAAAACACAGTACCTACAGTTACTAATATTATATTGTCCACTTAAAAAAACTGTTAAGAGAGTAGATCTCATGTTAAGTGTTCTTATTAAAAAAAAAAAAAAAAAAAAAAAAAAAAAGCAAAGGGGATTTCATGGGTGTATGCATATGTCCAAACTCATCAAATTGCATACATTAAACATTCAGGTATTTTTGGTATGTCAGTTATACTTCAGTAAGGCTGCTTTTTTTTTTAAGTAATGAAGGAAATGGTAGATGAATTAATTGCATTGATACACCCAGTTCTCCACTTCTCCCTGTATCTGTGCTTTGCCATATAAATTTGCAATTCTCTGAAAGGATATTCTGCCCTATCCCTTGATACTGGGCTGAGCCATGTGACTTGTTTTGGCCAATAGGATGTCAGCCAATGCAAGCAGAGTCTTGAAAAAGAGCTCAGGTTGGCTTGTTTATGCTTTTGCCCTCTGCCACGGTATTGAGAAGAACATGCACAGACTAACCCGCAGGTCCCAGAAAAAGCATGTAAGACACCTAGATAACAACAGAGTGGCCTCGGTAATCCATCCAACACCATTCTAGATTAACCGATTAATAGCCGACCCCTAGATATGTAAGCCAGACAAGATCAGTAGAGTTCCTTAGCCAACCACCCCAGACACATGAGACATAAACACTTGCTGATACATGCAAATGGGGCTATGTGATTGTTGGGTACATAGCATTATTGTAGTAATACATAAAATGAATAGCAAATTATTCATTGGGGGACCTGGGTGGTGGATTTGAAATTTCCTGAAATCTTATAACAAAAAATTCTCAAATTTGATAACAATCCTCAATAGGTACCTGAAATGATTATGAGCTGTGAAGCTAAGTAAACTTTTATAAATTAAAAAATAATAATAATAAAAGGCCAATGTTGATTACTCATGCTACAGGAAGGAATGAATTATTTTTCTACAGATAATGTATTATAAAATACGAAAAGATGTTCAAAGATTATACAAACAAAATAATGGGAAAGAAATATATAGACTTGTACACATCAAGTAATTAATTAAAATATTTTATTACTTCCCTGGATTTTACAATCCTTGTGATAGGTTTCAGCTCTTTAAAATTTAATCTTTTATGATTTATTTTCTCACTCTACTCATTTTTGTACCTAAATTTCATTTCACTGTTATATATTTTTTTTATTTTTTCAAAGGGGATGCCCCAAATTGTATAAGTTTTAGGACCTACAAAACTTAAGTCAGTCTCAGGTTGAAATTTAAATGGAAGAAGAGAATGAAAGAAAATTAACTAATAAGAAAGGAAAAACTGAAGAGATTATACTCCTTCAATGCCTACTTTTTTTTTTTCAGGCATCATGGTAGGCATTTTGACATGTAAAATGTCATTTTAAAAATAAACTAGGGACTTCCCTGGTGGTGCAGTGATTGGGAGTCTGCCTGCCAATGCCGGGGACATTGGTTCAATCCCTGGTCCGGGAGGATCCCACATGCCGCGGAACAACTAAGCCCATGCACCACAACTACTGAGCCTGCACTCTAGAGCCTGTGAGCTACAACTACTGAGCCCACATGCCACAACTACTGAAGCCCACGAGCCTAGAGCCTGTGCTCCACAACAAGAGAGGCCACTGCAATGAGAAGTCTGTGCACCGCAATGAAGAGTAGCCAAGTAGCCCCCACTCACTGCAACTAGAGAAAGCCCATGCACAGCAATGAAGACCCAACACAGCCAAAAATAAATAAATAAATAAAATTTAAAATATAAATAAATAAACTAAATTGACTATTTGGCTTTATTTCAGGATATAAAAAGCCCTAATTTGAGGGCAGCGTGGGTACAAAGTAAACAAAGAAGGGAATGAAAAGTGCCATCCAAAACTTTGGAGTAAGTTTCCATGGCCTCAGCAGAACTCTCATACAACTCCTTGTAAATATCTCTATTCAAAAGTCATTTATTCTTTCTATAAATACTTACTGAGCACTTAGTATAGGTCACATGGCATGCTTAGACTAGGAAAATAGTGACATACTCAACAGATATGGTCCCTGAGGAATACACCTTCATCTGTAAATTTCCTGAGGCTCCCACTATTCTGTGGGCAAGTTGATGGCACAGGAAACTTTTATTATCCTCATTGCCTAGCAACGAGGTCTTAGAAGCATCTACTATTCAATAATTGCCAAATAAATAAATGATTCAGCAGTGGTTTCTCTTTAAGCTTGCTTATTAATAGCTTTTCTAGATGATATTTCCATACTTAAGCATGTAAGAAAAAAATCAAAGACAATATTTACCACATATGGAATGTATTTAAATATGGAATCTAAAGGGAAAGCCAGAAAAACTGCATGATACAAAGTTTGAGAGGGCAGGAGCATAGGATGCACAGGGCTGGTGTGTGTGTGCATGTGTAGGGTGATGCATCTTTGTGAGAAAATGAAGAGGAAAGGAAGATTCTGGGGAATCTATTACAACCAAGATACTGGACATCTCATAAAATTATATTGGACTAGGAAAAAGTACTTTGTAAGAAATGCTATGTTTTTGTTTTTTGTTTTTTTTTTGGAAGAACTCTGTGGGCTAGGTCCTTTTCTTTTTTAATTTTTAATTTTTGGAACAACTCTGTGAGCTAGGTCCTTTACTTTTCATTTTTTTGTTGATGTATAGTATCATGTAAGTTATAGGTATACAACATAGTGATTCACAATTTTTAAAGTTTATACTCCATTTATAGTTACTACAAAGTACTGGCTACGTTCCTTGTATTGTGCAATACTTCCTTGTAGCTGATTTATTTTATACTTAGTAGTTTGTACCTCTTAATCCCCTACTACTATCTTGCCCCTCCCCCTTCTATCTCCCCACTAGTAACCACTAGTTTGTTCTCTATATCTGTGAGTCTGTTTCGTTTTTTGTTGTTGTTATATTCACTAGTTTATTTTTTACATTCCACACATATGTGATATCATACAGTATTTGTCTGTCTGCTAAGTGAAATAAAAGTGCTGTGTTCTTATTCAACTTAATTTTGATCTGCCTATTATCCATACAAGTTATCCCAGTGACAAAAAGGTAACAATCCAAAACACATCAGAAAGCACTTAATGTTACAACCAAAGAAGATGCAAAGAAGAAAGAGAAGAGGGGGGCTTCCCTGGTGGCGCAGCGGTTGAGAATCTGCCTGCTAGTGCAGCAGACAAGGGTTCGAGCCCTGGTCTGGGAGGATCCCACATGCCGCGGAGCGGTTGGGCCCGTGAGCCACAAATACTGAGCCTGCGCGTCTGGAGCCTGTGCTCCGCAACAAGAGAGGCCACGATGGTGAGAGGCCCGCGCGCCGCGATGAAGAGTGGCCCCCGCTTGCCACAGCTAAAGGAAGCCCTCACACAGAAACGAAGACCAAACACAGCAAAAATAAATTTAAAAAAAAAAAAAAAAAAAAAAAGAGCAATGGAGAAAACACTGGGCTTTTAAAAAAAATTAAAAAAAATTAAAAAAAAAAAGAAAGAGAAGAGGAAGAGAAATAGGGAGGGAGGGAGAGAAAAGTTCATTACAAATTCTTTACAACAGGTAAATCCAGTATCCTCTCAAGTAACTTCTAAAGATAGACTCTTATTGCTTGTAAAAATGTACAGATATAAAAGAGTACTGGGTTGAATTTGCAGAATGTGCAGAGAAAAAGACTCATTTTATGACCCGTTAAAATCCCAAATAAATTTATAGTGGAAGATACTGAGATAAAACAGAGATATTTGGGTTTATAATCTGTGCATTCTCAATGTCAGGTTGTCTTGAAAATTCATACCATTTCCCACACTTCAAAATGTTCTCGGGCTTCCCTGGTGGCGCAGTGGTTGAGAGTCCGCCTGCCGATGCAGGGCCCGTGAGCCATGGCCACTGAGCCTGCGCGTCCGGAGCCTGCGCTCCGCAAACGGGAGAGGCCACAGCAGTGAGAGGCCCGCGTACCGCCAAAAAAAAAAAAAAAAAAATGTTCTCAATAAAGATGTTCTGTAACAGTGTTAAGTAAGATCATATCCTACAAAATCTTAACCTAAGATTAAGCTGGTACCAGGTTATTTTCACATATAATCCTATAGTCTCTTACAATAACACGTGTCATTATAATATTCACGATAAGTTTTGCAGGTCACTCAACTGCTTTTCCATGAGTCATGAAATTAATATTTATTTCTGGCATTTTTTTATCATTTAATAAGATCAGTTCTCCTCCCCTCCCCATTTTCAACAGGAAAATATGCTATTATTGAATAGTCCGCAAACTAGGAGATAGTCGGAGCTCCTAAATCCTCCAACACAAAAGCAGTTACTTAAATTATGGTACAATGGAGTATTCACTCAGACAAGTTAATTATTCACTCATCCTAATTCCACAGCATTCCACACACAGCACTTATCCCATTGCTTTTTCACATTTACGTCTTTGCCTGAGTCTCCCTGCAAAATAGGAATTCTTCAAAGTATGAAATTATGTTTCTTTTTCATCCAGAGTGCATTGCACAGTAGGAGCTAAAATACTTGTGATCATCAAATTTAACCTCGAAAACAGCATTTCTTACAGAAATTAAGGGAAAGATGTAATTGTCCCTACTTCTTTAGCTTTAAGTCAAGAAAACGAGACCAAGGTGAGGACTAAACTTCAGTCCAAAAGGCACAGCTCTAGTTCACGAGCCCTAGTTCTAACATGACAGCTTTATGACCTTGATGATTTGAAGTAATGTAACCTCCCTGAGCCTTCATGTCTGCTCTGAATGTTTCACTGACTTACTATGCAAATCAATTAAGATAATAATTTTCTTAAAAACTTGCTATTAAACGACAGAAGTAAAATACAAGGTATTATTGGTATTGGTAATGGCATTGTTATTAAACCTCCAAATCTAGAGCTTTCATAATAGGGGCAAGGGTCGTGGACGCCTGGGTCATCACTATCTCATAATTTAACTTAAACTTCTTAAAATGTCATGGGAGAAAATAAATGTATTTCATTTTATATATGTAAGATCCAGTAAGCTAAAGTAACTATATATTTAAAATAAAATGTAAAAATTGGCATACTTTAGCCTATGTTGATTCAGTGCTTTCAGTCAGCGTGCCTTATTTTGTAAACAATTGGTCCAATAGTTCAACTGTCTGACTTATTTTGCCCGCCGAACTTACTGACTTATGGAACTGATTAGTAGTTTGGGGCTCAGAGACTTAAATTTTTTCTTCCAAGCATTGGCTGATAGCAAACATTGTGGATTTTCAACTTAGTGAAAATGAGCAACATGATGATCCCTTTCTTTGACAGGAGCTAGTAGAAATATTTGCCTTAGCTTTGGTAGAAATGCCACCACTGGCTTTTAATCCTGATATTATCGTATAACCTTTCCTGTGTTACTTCAAAGATGTTCAAAAACTTGCATAATTAACAAGTCAATCCAATGTGATTCTTTTTTTCATTAAGGTGAAAAATGAAGCATATCACTATTGATAATGAAAGCAAATGCCTGTCATCACTCACCTGCTGCAGCCTATTTGTCTTACACAGAAGACTCATCTCACATTCCATTTGAAGAATTCAGTGAACAGCCCAGGTGTCACTCCATAAGATCAATGGGCAAAAACATCCTCCAAGAAATCTCTGCATGTTTTGAAGATTTTAGATTTGTATCTTCTACAAATCTTCCATCAAACACTATGTTGCCAAAACTGACACTATGGCCTATTAGGTTTATTCATGAATTCACCACCTGTATTCCAAGCACTGCAGTGGTGTAAAAGGCACGGTACCTGCCATCATGATGATGAAAGTCTAAAACAGAAAAAAATAACTGCACACGTGTACTCTGCCTCCACCTTTACATATGGGGACACTGAATTCAGCTCAAAAATGTGGTTTTGCCAGAGTCATGAAGTCAGCCAAGGAAGTACACTTAGGTGCTGAGGGCTGTAAGGCTATATAATATTGTTGCTCTTAAGAAATAAAAGTGAACTTCTAGTAACCACAACCTAAATAGTTGTAAAGAAAGTAAGAAAAAAATGAAACTATAATAAATAAATTTGGAAGCCTTAAAAGAATTTTTGCAGCCAAGCAGAAATGCCCCACCCAGAAAATATAAAACCTTTAGTTTTTAGTCAAAATTACACACAGACAACACAAGTTAACTTGCTTGAGATGGTTTAGGTATGTTCAACCAAAGCTTTACATTTCATTATCACTAATTACCAAAACAAGAAAGCACTTTTGAAAATTTATGCACGTAATATTGATGAGCAATTATATATTTAAAGTGTGGAAAGCCAGTGAAAAAGCCACAAAGGAAACATTCATGATGCCACTCAATTTACGTCGTCATTGACACTCAAATGTTATATTTACCGATCCCAATGAATATTACATATATGTGGTATATGTATATTCATTCCAAAAATACTAAGTGGATCTACAGAAATAAATGTGTTAAGATATTTTTAGAAATAGAGGAAAAAATTTGAAAAATAAGATGATGATTCTGTCATTACTCTCTTCTACCTTAAAATCTCTCTTTTAGCCCATCACTACTATAATCCCACCACATTTCACCTATTACTCTATTGCAATGTTCAGTAACTTTCATTGGTCCCCCACATCCTAAAACGTAAACTTTAAACTCCCCTATGTGTCAGTTAAGGCACTCTAAAATATGGTCCCTTTGACATTTCCACGTAATCTCTTTGCTTCATCCAAATTAGCTCCTTTTTCCCCAACATGGCAGGAACTTTCTCCACTAGGTGATTTTGTGCCTCCTTATCTGAAATGCAGTTCTCCTAATCTTAGCTTGCATATTTTGTTCCTATTCTTCAAGATTCAGTTTAAAATCCACCTTCTCTGAGCACTATGGCTTTTGGGGATTGCTCCCATCTCCGGAATCTGGTGATTTTCTAATCATTTGGAAGTACCAGTGCTACCTTGCATTATTAAATTTTGTTTTACATACACGTTCAACCTCGTCTACTATCCTGGGAGCAGCTAGAAAGCAGAAATTGTACTGCAGTCATCTTTGTAACCCAGTAACTAGAACCCAGTTGGTCCTCAGTATGTTGGAGTTAATGAAGATGAGGCATGCGCGCGGCAGTCGTCCATGAAAATCCAGTCATTTTTTTGTAGCTGCCTGAAGCTATGTCTTAAGAAGTCATTTGAGGCTCGGCCACAAGAAATGTTGTGAGAATTTATTGACATCTGTTGTAGACCCAGGAGGGGCCGTTTATTTGTCATCTCCATCTTGAGGGCCTCCTTTTACAATAAAATATCATGGAATATTCCACACCAGGACAGCAATGATTTGCACTGTATTTAAAGCAAATTATCTTATTGTATAACTCTGTCTCAAACATTTTTGCTGCATATTACAACCTTCGGAGGAGTTTGCTTTTCTTTTTTTAAAATTCTGATGCCCTGGCCATACCCATGCCAACTGAATAGAAGTCTTCAGAATTAAACCTAGGCACCAGTATTTTTTTAACCGCTTCAGATGATTCCAACATGCAGCATTGTTAAAAAGCCGTTTCATATTCAACAGGTCTGAAGTGGTTCTAACAAGCTCCCAGGTGATGCCACTGCGTAGCAAATCTTACCAGTCCATAGACCAAAGGTAGGTGTGGCCAGTATTGGCATCTCTTGCAGCCTATCAGAAAGGCAGAATCTCAGGTCCCATCCAAGACCCACTTTATCAAAATCTGCGGTTCAACAAGATCCCTAGATGATCACTATGCACTTGAGGTTTGAGAAGTACTGTTCTAGAGTGTGGTTCTCAAAGTGTGGTCTTGTGAACATGTTAGAAACACAAACACTCTGGCCCTTCCTCCAGACCTACTGAACCACACATTCTGGGATTAAGGCCCCCAGATCAGTAGTTTAACAAGTCCTCCAGGTGATTCTAATGCAGACTAAAGTATAAGAAGCAGTTTTCTAGAAGAAATCACTGTTTTTACACTTGACTGCACTTTGGAATCATCTGTGTGATTTTAAATGAATACTGATGCCTGGGTTCCATCCTCAGAGATTCTGACTTTATTGATCTGGGCCTCAAGTTTTTTAAAAGGTATCGAGGTGATTCTAATGCGCAAAAAGTTTGGAGTCGTTGTTCTAAAGGACTTGGATGTAGGTGGGAGGTCGACTGTCTTCCCTTGCATCTTAATAGGACTTTCCCTTCTCAGATTATCAGAAGAATCCAAGGACTGAGGACAGATATGTAACTGGATTCATTCCACTGCCCTCACCCCTGAGGGAAATTCCAAGTACAGTGGGGTTTAATCCTATTTAAATTAGACTTTGATCAAATTCCCCCAAAGATGGGAAGGCTGGGTCCAGGACCTAGATGAGCACTGAAACTGTAGATGAGGTTCCAAAAAGGCTGTTTACACAGTTCCTGTTACACTGCTCAAGTCCTACATTTTCTCTGAAATTACTCTGGATCATACTTCAGGTAGCATAGATTTCTCCTATCTAGACTTTCCAAAGCACTTCCTTTCAAGAAGGTAAATTTGATATTATATACTTGAAGTCTTTACGTATAATTCCCATCTTGCAGATGACAAGCTATGGTTTCAAAGTGCTAAGCAAATTGCCTAAGTTTATGCAGCTGTTAAATGGAGAAATGCATATTAATATCCATAACTGTCTGTCTCTAAAATCCTATGGACTATGCACAACACCACACTGCTTCTCCACGTATCAGGACTGATCCCTGGAACATACAAAAGCAACAATAAAAATGATGTCTCTGCCAATATCGAAGTAAGAGGAAGCAAAGAGAGGCTTTCTTTAGGACATTAAAAAAAATTCCATTATAATACTATGGAGTGGGCCTAGTAATGTTATACAGACATATTTTGACATGGGTGTGTGCTCCACATTCTGTCTCAGTGTCAGGGAAAGCAGATGTACTAAGTGCAACTTCACTAGATCCTGGCAGGATGCCTACTCAGTACCACTCGATCTATCTAGGCTACTGAATAATACATGGAAATATATATACACACACACAAACACACACAGCCTACACACCTCAAACTTCCCAAGTCAGATATAGTTAAAAGGCAACCAGATTATTTAAGATCTTTAAAATGATTGTATTATGGTTTACTATTTCAAAAAAAGTTTTAATTTATAGTTGAAATACGTTGAACATATTGAGGAAAAATCCTCTCAAGTTCAACATTTAGCCAGCAAACCACCATAATATTTTATAAGTAAGTCATATCCCCTTCGTAATACTTTTTTAAAGTGTTGTGAGAAGAATGCAGTGGTATGATTTTTAATGCACTAGGAAATATTAATGAGAAAAGATAAATTAGGTATTCAGCATAAAATGGTAAAGGCATTAACTCTGGAACTAAACTCACTGAGCTCAAATCCTGGGTCTACCTTTTAATATCAGTGTGACCATGGATTAATTATTCAAACTTCCTATGCCTCAGTTTACTGATCTTCAAAGTAGGAATGATTACAGTATCCCCTTTATAGGATGGTTATAATACTTAAACAAGTAAAATTTATAACATTTTCATACTTGTACTAGACACTTTAGCAAGTACTCAGTAAACATTACCTATTATTATCTAATGTGGCCCAAACTCATACATTAAGAAATAATGCTTGGGGTTTCCCTGGTGGCTCAGTGGTTAAGAATCCATCTGCCAACGCAGGGGACACGGGTTCGAGCCCTGGTCCGGGAAGATCCCACATGCCGTGCAGCAACTAAGCCTGTGTGCCACAACTACTGAGCCAGTGTGCCACAACTACTGAAGTCCACATGCCTAGAGACCGTGCTCGACCATAAGAGAAGCCACCGCAGTGAGAAGCCCGCGCACAGCAATAAATAAACAACGCAGCCATAAATAAATAAATAAATAAATAAATAAAAAGAAATAATGCTTGGCACATAGGTGACCATTTTATTTTTCAAATCCCTCATTGTAAATACATAGTTATTTCGTACTTCAGGATAGGTAGTATGCTCTGGAAAACATTGGTCCACATGAAAATAAAGATATAATTTATCCCTTGTTTAGTTGGAGGCCGTAGACTGAATGCCTAATTGAACCAGCCACATATAACAAATCCCAATTCCATTCATTAAAATCTATTAATTTTTAGACTGTAGGTAAATCAGTATAATCTCTCAAGCAATAACTTATATAGAGAAAGGAACACAGGTTATGGATATAGTAGAACTGAATTTTCCTTACTCTGTCTTGAGCAAATCAACTCACTTTCCAGAGCCTCAGAATCAGGTAATTTCAGGGAGATTTTAATAATCTCTAATTCATCACAACTCTAATACCCTTTTCCACTACTTCAAGACCCCCTGGCTGCCCTTTTTTCTTACCCTTAAAGCACCTGAGTGTATATTTTCTTTTTCCTGCAACATAAGCTTAAATTTAGCTGCTGGTCCTAGCTGAATAATAAAAGCAATGGCTCCCTCTCTTCTGCGTAAACGTACCATTTAAATACTTTCAGAAAATGATGCCTCTGTAATTATCACCATAAATATATATTCGCATAACACTTTGAAGATCTATTTAAAACTATCTTCTTTTACTATTATTGCTATGGAGTTCACTTTTCCAGGCTAAGCATACTCAATTTTCCTCCTATTTTCATAATGGAAAATGACTTCCTTATCCATCCTTTAAAGTCTCTTAAACTGTCATTCTCAAAAAGAAAAAGAAAAAAGCAAATGTGATTTAATTTGCAATAATCCTTCAAGCTAGGTGTTGTTTGACAAAATCATATTCATTTTTGGTGAGGCTGCTCTGAGAACTTTTATTCATTTATTCAACAAATATTGAAAACCTAGTATGTGCCTGGCACTATCCCAAGTGTTGGGGATACAACGGTACAAAATGAAGACAAAGCTCCCTGCCCTGTGGAGCTTATACTCTAATTAAGCTTTTAAATTTAAATGGTAGTCTGATTATACTATTGTTACTATGAATCAAGCTATCCATATCCATTATTAAGTCACTATCCATTATTAAGGCCCTGCTACACGCCAACATAGAGATAAGCAGACATGGTCAATGGCCTCAAGAAACTTATAAGTTAAAGAGAGTAGATACATCAATACAGATTAAAGTGCAAAAATACCTTGAGATATATTGTGTATGCAGAGGAAAAAGCAGGATTTCCAGTTAAAAACATCAGGAAAATTTCTCAAAGACAAAAGGCAAATGATATTATTTTTAGAGGATGACATTATTACTGGAAAAAATAACATAAGCAAGTATGAATGAGCTAAATGTGTGGTATATGTAGGGAACATTTTAGTGGAGGTGGGAGATGATAAAATAAATAAGGGGACTTCCCTGGTGGCGCAGTGGTTGAGACTCTGCGCTCCCAATGCAGGGCGCCCGGGTTCGTTCCCTGGTCAGGGAACTAGATCCCACATGCATGCTGCAACTAAGAGTTTGCATGCCACAACTAAGGAGCCCACGAACTGCAACTAAGGAGCCTGCCTGCCGCAACTAAGACCCGGTGCAACCAAATAAACAAATAAATATGTTTTTTATATAAAATAAATAAATAAGTATATTACATAAAGGTAAGTGGAGTGAAAAATAAGTCAAATTGCCAAGGGAGAGTGAAATGTTGAAGACGGCGATTGAAATATACATAGATTAATCAGAAATGATTCATGAGATTAAGTTTCACTTTTGAGTGAGGGAATGAAGAAGATGAGGGAGTGGGCTATTTAGATATTTGGAGGAAGAACATTTTAGAAGATGGGGATAGGAAGGAGCATGATTGGTGTGTTAAAGGAACAGCTAGGAGACTAGTCAAAAGAAAGAGGAGAGAGAACAGCCAGGAGGTAATGGGCAGGATTATGTAAAGCCTTATTGGTCATGTGATGAATCTGGCTTTTACCCTTAATGGTGTGTAGTGAAAGAGACTGAGCAGATAAGTCAGTTTATCTGACCTATTTTAACTGGGTCACTCTGGCTGCTGTGTGGAAACTAGACTGAAGGGGGAAAGTCGTCAGTACAAGATTAGTTAGGAAGCTATAGTACTAGTCCGAAGATGAGAATAGCCTGGACTAGGTAGTGACAGTGGGGGTATTGAGAAGTGGTCAAATTCTGTATATATTTTGAAGGTAGAGTAAATGTACTACTGTTTTCAAATTCAGTGCAAAAATTATTGCACTATCTGTTCTCACAATTTTGCCCTTTTATTGTAATGTGTTTAAAAGGGAAGTTTCAAAGGTAAAAACAAAAATTATTGCCATTTTATAGGCTTTATAAGTTTCAGATCTGTCAGCAATATTGGAGATGATCTTTTCCAAAATCTCATTTTACAGAATAGAAATCCAAGGAACAGAGAACTTACAGGACTGAAACAAGATCATACAGCTAATTAGGGACAGGACCTAGACTAGAAACCAGGTTATCTGACTCACAGCCCAAGCTACTTTGCCTTATAATTGGTGACATTTAAGCGGTGTATATTCTTCCTTTGAAGTTTTTTGTTTGTTTTTGCTTTGTTTTGTTTTTATTTCATAAACATTGACGGAGAACCACAGGTATCCCAAACTCAAGAGTCTTTAGGACACAGGCAGCTAGGAGGAAAATGTGGGAGAAAGTAGGTGCATCCACTGCTTAAATACACTGATTTTTTTTCTGAAGTGTGCCAGCTAAATGAAACATATCTGCATACCCCCCAGTACGGGATCTTGGAAAATATCCATTGCTGTCCTAGGCAGAAGGGCAAATAAGGACATTATTCCTTATCTACACAAATGCAGATAAGGAATTGCAGTATAATGTGACTTCCGCAACTGTAAATATACACACGAGGTTCAAACACAGTAGAGTGAAATGAGTAATTAATGTGGAGTTTTGTGTGAGGGAGGGTGGCAGTTGAGGGGGATGGCTGGAGAAGGCTTCACACTGACAAAGGAGATAAGAGCTTTGAAGGGTTCTGAAGGGTAAGAGTGATTTATCAGGTGGAAGATTGGTGAAGTCATTCCAAGCAAAAGGAATTAGCATGTGTAAAAGCTCCAAGACATAAAACTATATGGTACAGACTTACTTATATCATTATATACATTTTTTTATCATTCCCCAAACCTGTGTTTGATCACATAACCTGTCTAGAATTGAGCTCTGACTCTCTCCAGGAAATACATCAAAATGGAACAGATTCCACACATGTTTGAGATACTAGAAAGTCTGGATTTCAGTATGCTTTTCAGTCTACCTACAGACCTGTGCTTTCCCTATTACAAGAGGAATCAGGTTCCCATAGAACTAGGTATGACAGTCCCAAGACAGAGACTGCTTCATTAGCAAATGTGAACACTCCAAATCTTGGGTGCAGAGGAGCGTGCCCCTTCATACCTCCTGCAGTGCATCAGAATCATCTGGAGGGCTTGTCAAAATGCACACTGCTGAGCCCCAGCCCTGAGGTTCTATCTGATTCAGCACGTCTAGGGCAAGGCTCAAGAATGTGTTCTTCTAACGAGTTTTCAGATGATGCTGATGCTGGTGGTCCAGGGACTGCACACTTTAGGAACCACTAACTTAGAGTACTGCTCCAGACCCTCTAGCTTAAACACTTTTAAATTCTTTCACATAACAACAGCTACCACCAGTAAGAATTCCACTTCTGTTAAAATGGTCACTGTCTATAAGCTCCTTGCAAACAAGGACTCTTACCCCGACTGATGAGAATAACAACAACAACCAACAACATTCAACCAGGTTTTCGGCATTATTTTAAGCATTTTTCATGAATCACCCATTTAATCTACACAACAACCTTGTGATCTAAGTACTATTATTATCCCTACTTAACAAACGAGGGAAGTAAGATGTGAAGAGATTAAATAACTGACTCCAAGGCAAAGAACCTCAAGTCAGATACCCTGCATTCAATTCTGGCTCTATCACTTATATGTATGACTCTCCAGATCTTTATATACACCTTGAGAATATCACATAGGGATTTGCAACTGAAGATTTCCTGTCAGTAACATACCTTTCAGAACAAATGGTATTTGCGGAAATGGAATCTGTCGATCAGTTTTTCTGAGCATACGTTTACTTCTATATGAGAATTAAAGGAAAGGCTATAAAAAGCTTAGAGATTCTCTGTTCCTCTCATTTTGTAAAACCAGAGATTGTATAAATCTGACAAAATTTATGTGACTTGCCCAAGACCAAAGCACTGGTCACCTCACAGAGCCAGGAATAGACTAAAGATAATCTCAGTCCTTAGTTCTAGGAATACACCTGGTAAAGTGGCTCCCATCAGATTCTTAACCACTATGCATATGTATACTTCCTATCAATATGCCCATAAATAGTCATAGAGCAACTAGGAAAAAGGATAATTTCAAATGGCTCATGTTTTACTTTACTAAACAGAGGGGCACATGAGGGGAGAAGTCTTAGGATCGAAAGGAAATATAAGACATAAAAAGGTACAAAGCCAAGGTTAAAAAAAGTCTGAGGAGTTATTTCCTTATGAACATATGTGAATCGGCAAACTATTCAAGGAAATAATTGGTTCTTGTTCAAGCTTTCCATAAATATTATTTGAAGGAACAGTCTTTAAAATTGAAACACAATCAACAAAAACAAATTTCTAACAAGTGTCCATTACTTTTCTTCTAGCTATGAAAGTCAAAGGGCAATATTTTTTCTTTATTTAAAAAAAATCAAGTGAGGTAACCGCATTCATAAGCTAAGGCTGAATATTAATTTTGTCTTGAAAAGGCATGCCACTGTAAGGGTAACAACATTACATGTACCAAGGTATTGCTCAAGATTATATAAATAAGCTTGCTTAAAGAAAATCAGCAGGATAACGCACGCATTTCTTTTACTTTTCATCCAACTTGTAGGTATGACTTCACGCATACAAACTGTGATATATTCTTAAAGTATAGAAGACACTAGAAGAAAATAATATCCCTATAATTGGATATGGCGTAGCCCCCGCTCACCCATGACTACTATAATGTGTATGTCTGAGTAGGTGAAAGAGATGAACTCCATGTCATCTCTTTCACCTAACAAAGGCCCCTTGTTAGGAAGACAGAGCATCTTTATAATTCTTTGCAGCATCCCTTATGTCCTTAATGATTTTCTCCAACCTACCATTTGGATCATGTTTTTGTTCATCGTTTAGCAATACAGAGCTTCTGTTGGCTTTGGCTGTGTCTATATACTTGTGATTGGTGGTATCAAAACATCATATGTCTGGTATTGTATAGAAAACATAGCTGGATGACTCAATTTTTAAATTTCCAATTGGATTTCTGAAACTCAGATACAGGCCTTGTTGAAATATATATTTTTAATGCTGAACCCATGGAGAATTTAATACATTCATAAAATCTGAAGAAACTGTATTTGTACAGTTTCTGGTAGTTAGGAACACAAAATATTAGAGGTCGAGACTCAAAAGTCAAGAAATAAAATTCTAGATTAATTAAATATGAAGTATAAAAATGAAACAATTCCTTACTAAAACAGGGGAGGTTTTTTTTATAATCTTGGAATGAGTACACTTCTAAATAGGAAAGAAAAGCTGAGGGCATAAAAGCGTATTTAAAATAAAATAAGGCATTGCAAAAAAATTCAGAGGCAAACAACAAAATGAGTAAAGATATTTGAAACTCACATAACAGTGAGCTGATTTTTAAAATATAAATAGATTTCTTGCAAATGATAAAACACTTAATAGAAACAAATATAAACAGACATTTTATAGGAAAAGAAGTGCAGGTGGCTCATAAACTATATGAACAAGTGCTCAACCTAACTCATAATAAGAAAACTTAAAGTTTATGTTTTTAGGTAGCAAAGAACCAAAAGTCTGATAGATAACACATTGTGTTGACTCGAAGATAAGGAAACGACTAGTCACTCTAAGTGTAAATTTGTATGATGGAGAGGAAATAGCTATCTTTCAAAAATATAAAAGCATAAAACCTTGACCCAACAATTCCTCTTCTAAGTATCCATCCTCTAAATATAGTTGCACACACGCAGAATGACTTCTGTACAAGGATATTGTTTATAGAATAGTGTGTATCAGCAAAATATTAGAAAGAACTGAAATGTCCTTCAAGAGGAAACTAGGTTAAATAAAATATCCCATTTAAATATGTCCTAACATGGAAAAGTCTTGTAAATACAACATTTTAAGTTAAGAAAAAGTACTGAACAAGATTAGAAAGATAGATAGATAGATAGATAGATAGACAGATATAGACATATACAGATATATAATATTGTGTATGTTGTTAATGCACACACTGCATCTGGAAGAATACCAAGAAATGTGGCCACGTGGCAGAGAGGGGAGGGACAGAAAATTGCTTTTGACTATGTTAATGTCTTCTAGTCAAAGAAACATATCCACACATCTGTGGTTGAACAAAGTTGGGTTCACTGACTCTCAGCGAGGAGGAAAAATATACACCATGGCAGAACTGGGGTGTCTTAGTAAGGTGTAAGAAAGGACTTCCAGGATTTAGTCTCATGTTAAGTGATTTTTAAGGGGGCTCAAAGAAAGCAGATTTATTCCAAGTTGAATGCTCTTTGGATGCAGGTGTAATTCTATAATTGGCTATCTTAATAATTCTTATCTAGAAGGCAAGAAGAACAGAGCAACATCCTGTTCCTGGTGATGAAGCAGCACCCACCCATATAAACCAGAATACAGCAATATTTGATCATTTTGTAGTTTGGACAACTTTCTTGTTTTTGTCTGCATTCAGATATGATTACAGAGTGTCCTGCTTTTGTCCTGATCCATCATGGTCACAGTGGCCTTGCCTGATTTGGTGTCCTGTGAAACTGCTCACATTTGGCCTGCTGGTAGTGCCGAGCCAGCTCTTGGCTGTCAAGAACTGTTTTGTTCTTCTTCAACTGTATATCCTTTTTTGTGCCTTTACAATTCTGTACCATATACTTATCTATTCAAAATAATTTTTAAATGAATCTCAAGACTGAAGGAGACCTTAAAAGTCACTGAGTTCTGAAACTATCTCAACCACCACCACGTTCCTCCCCTCCCACACTGAAGGGGTTTTTTCATAAACGCTCTACAAGTACCAGTGCAGCACCTGCTTGAATATCTTCAGTTTCACCAGTGTATTCATTTGTCAGGCAGCTCATGCCACAGTGAAATGGCTGTTAATATTTTTGTTCAGAGAAAAAGGCAACAATGCATTTGCATATCTTAATTGTTTTCACCCCAGCATGTTTGACCTCTTCAAATGTATCTTCTCCTATGGAAACTGGTGGAGCAGAATAATTACCTTTCTAATTTTATGTAAAGTGTTCCTATTAATACTCTCCAAACTGCTGTTGTCTTTTTTGTGTCAGTGTTCCAACACTGTTTTGCATCTTTGGTATCATCACACTTGCAGAGATTTGTATCTGTTGCTGCTGACAAACCCATTTGGTTTTGTACTCAATTACATGTAATTAGTCTTTTCTTCATGAACAAAAGAACAGGTGTCCTATCAATTCAATCCAAGATACTATGGTAAGGTTGGTTGGACCTAATGATGTCTACTGAACCAAACAGCACACTTCTGACAGATGCTCATAGTAACAAGATTTTTTTTTCCAAACAATCAAATGCTTTTACTTCTGCCCACACAAAGTAGAGAAAGAAAAGGCATTTTAACAACTTAGAGGTTTATAATTTTCTATTAAAAAACATGAGTAGAATTTAAATCCTTCTCTGATATTTTTATCTCAATCCACACTCAGAAAATGTAAAAATAAAAATTATTTGTTTTCATGGGATATTTTTAATTAAAATATGTGTGGGGGGGGATCAGAAGAAAGTACATTAGTCAAAAAACTGGCAAAACCTGAATAAAGTCTGTAGCTCAATTAATAGTATTGTACCAAGGTTAATTTCCTGGCTTTGATAATTGTACTGTTGTTACATAAAAGTGGTACCCATTAGGGGAAGCTGGGTGAAGAGTACACAGGAATTTCCTGTATTATTTTGTAATTTTTCTGAAGTCTAACATTATTTCAACAGGAAATGTTAAAAATATTTAGGTGGATAGAATATTTAGCCAATGATCTAGAGAAACTTTTACACATGCACAAGGACACATTCATTCATTCGTTTTGATTTTTGTTGAGTGCTTACTATGTACTAATGATCATTCTAGGTTCTAAAGACACAAATGTATAATGGATGGCTAGTGGGAAGCTGCTGCATAGCAGAGGGAGATCAACTCGAGGCTCTGTGATGACCTAGAGGGGTGGGATAGGGAGGGTGGGAGGGAGACACAAGAGGGAGGAGATATGGGGATATATGTATACATATAGCTGATTCACTTTGTTGTACAGCAGAAACTAACACAACATTGTAAAGCATTTATACTCCAACAAAGATGTGAAAAAAAAATAATAAAGATACATCAAAGATCAAAACAAAATCTCTTCACTCATGAAACATTCTCCTGCTAGGAAGATCAAAAATAAACAAACTGCAACAATATGCATATCAGGTCATCATAGGAGCTATGACTAGAAAAAAAATACTAGGTTATCAGAATAGGTCAAGGTGAAATGTTTAGTTTTATTAAGGATGGCCAGCGAAGGCCTCTTCAACATGTACAAGAAATATTTTAGCAGCACTATTTGTAATTGCCTTAAAATAGAAATGATAATTATCCACCCAAAAGAGAATGGATAAATATATTTGGGTATGTTCATGCAATGGGATACTTTACAAAAATGAAAATGAATAATATAAAGCAAATATATCACCATATATGCATCTCACAACCAAAATACTGGGGAAGAAAAATACATAAAAGTTATATATAGTAATGTTCCTCTTATAAAAAGTTTAAAAACATGCAAAATGATGTTATGACTGATGTAAGTATATGCATATGTATGTATATATGAAAAAATGTATTTATAAAACTGCACAGAAATAAAAAATTCCAAATTCAAGATAGTTGTTATGTCTGGTACTGAAGGGAAAAGCAGGACTCCACCAGAAACAGCACACAAGGGTTTCAAATGTATTGATGTTTTTAACTAAATTTTAAGCCAGGGGGTTGGGTATCCAGATGAATTTATCTAAGTCTTATTATTTTGTATATTTAAACTCCTTTTAATACCAACATATCAATAAATGTATGCAGTAGTTTGTCTTAATAAAGAATAAGATATTTTAAAGTTGTGAATTCAGACAGTTTCTAAAAGTTTCTGACAAGATGTAGCACCCTCAGTATGTGTGTTATGCGTAACGCCTCTGTATATACGTATATATATTATGCATATGTGTGTATAAGTGTGTGTATTTATATGTGGTTGTAGATCTATATTAGCCATTGACCCGGCATCTGCAGAGAAAGCACTTTCAATTATTTTTCTAAAAACATTGAAGGAAGGTATTTTGTTGGTTGACCCCACGCTTTCACCCTCACCTCTCTGCCACTGCCCCGTGATAAACGTCACGGATCCATAGGACAGCTGTCTAGGTAACAGCTGTATCCTGTGGCTACGGCTATTTGGCTCACTTGAGGACTGAATCTATGTTCATCTATTTATAATTTTTCAATCTTTTTTTTAAGTTGGGTGGATGGTTCCGTCTGACAAAGGATATTAATATTATCATCTCCAGCCACATCATTTTATAGAAAAAGAAACCAGAGCAAGGGATACCCCAGAGATAGTACGGGTGACACAGCTAAGCCACATCCTTGATTCTTTCCACCTATACTTGTAGCTTCACTAAATCTGAATTCAAGTTCACATGCAATAATGAAAATTCTACATGGAGAGGAAAGCATCCTCATTCTTCTGTACTCAGTTAAACCTTAAATCATTTAAAGAATGCATTCCCACAAACATAAACCAACAATGCAAACCACAATAAGCTAATCACCTACTTGGTAGAAAATGGGATGAAATTCTGTATAATAAGATCTTTATTGTAATTCATATTTTGTAATGTGTAACATTAAGTGAACAAAGAATAATTTAGAAGGGGTGGACAAGAGCATTTTCACACTCTAGGGATTGTAGATCTTTCCTGAGATCTTTATTTTTAATTTAAAAGATAGTTCACCATAAAATATCAGACTTCTTAGATTATCTTATGCAATTGGGTAGAATGTCAGTCTAACCACAAAATCACCTCCATCAGAAGACAACTCAATTGGATACAGATTTAATGAGCATTTACTATGTGACTAGCACTAAAGATCTTGCAGGGAAGATCTAGCAGGGAATACAGACAAACTTTGGGAAACAATATGATGCCCTGTATAATTTTAGAATAACACCAATTTCCCCCCAGGTATCTGTACACAATTATTCAGAAACTGAAAGATATGATGAAAGTGATCATTCTTGGCTCTGAGGCTTGCAATCAAAATTCTTCTGAAATGCAAATATACTCTCTCAGACCTTGATGATTTGTTTAGTTATCAAACTTGTCACCTATATAGTTAAATTAGTTAAACATTATTTCCAGGGATATTATCAATAATCTTTTAATGTTTGCATTTTATCTCAAAAAACTATAAACAAAATTGCAGTTCTACCAGTGTTTATCATCTTGTTATCATAATATTTTAATACATTTTCCTTTTTAAATCAATAATTTTGCCCTCAATCAAAATAAAATAACATGTAATATACATATATATATATATTCAATGTTTACCTTGAGAAGTAACTTTGGTCTTCCAGAAATGATGTTCTAAGAATTACTATAACATGTTTACTGTTTGGTTCCAGGATTAAAATACCACTTTGTGCTGGAAGGTCTGCCTTGTTTCTATGAATACTTAACATCATCCTGACTACAAACAGTGGGATGAGAGGAAATTCTTGTCCAGTGACCAGTCATAACTCCTTCAAGCCTCCTACCTTCTTATTGAATACATAATCTCCGTCCCTTACAGTCTCCTGGATATAGGGAATCATAGCAAGAAGGATAAAGGAAAAGACACCAGCTCACTAGTAGTTCAATAGTTCCAAAGGTAGCCTGGCCATGCTTTAAGTCTAAGATACACTGGGCCATACATTTGACTGCAATTAGATTGCAAGAAGCTAATGTGCCTTACTGTAGTCACTGTTTTCGTCCTTGGTCCCGTCAATGGTACCATCTGGGTGCATCTGCAGGAAATATCCCTGCTGGCTGAATAACCTTGTCACAATTCCTTTCAGCTGGGGTTCTGCAGAACAAAATGAAATGATTATTGAAATTTTTTTTAATGCACACTTGCAAATTGTCAAAAACATTCCTGAAGTAAATGCATAAATATCAGTGGTTTAAACATTGAAATAACTATTTGAAAAGAAGGCATTTTGGTAACATATCTGTACTTTTTTTTCTTTCTAGAGGCAGATCAATAAATCTCTGCAACAGTAAACCAAATGTAAATGAATAAAAGTTAATTATGACTAGAAAATACAGAGGTGTGCTAAAAAATGAATTATGTCTCTCCCTCCTGCATCTAGTGTCTGCCTGCAAGATGCCACTAAGTTTGTGGTCCCATTCCAGAATCACTGTTCAGACCAAACTGCCACTGTAATTGCTAAGCTTTCAGCAGTCATAATCGATTCCTGGAAGACTTCTATTTCTGCTGAATGACAACTCTCTATCTATCTTTCCTGGGTTTTGAAATTCTGATCAAATTCAGGCTTGGTTGAGAACCACAGGAAAAAGCCAAACCCCCATGGTCATGAGATGTCACTGGAAAGTATGTGGAAACAGATTTCACCTTCAGTAAATACTTCATCCGAGTGAGCCCCAATACAACAAAAGTCATTTTTCCAGCACACGCAAAAAAATCAAGCCATGCATATTTCTGTATTTCAAACCAGAAGTGGTCTTCAGCTTTTAAAAACACCCCACACACTAATACCATCAAACTGATCTTTGTATACCACATTTGAATTTTTGTATAGCAGCTAACATAAATATTTAAAGCTTTCTCACTGTGGTACTAGCTGCCAGCAACAATCTATTTTCTACAGCATTACCACCATTCTTTTTTTTTTTTTTAACATCTTTATTGGAGTATAATTGCTCTACAATGGTGTGTTAGTTTCTGCTTTATAACAAAGTGAATCAGCCATACATATACATACATCCCCATATCTCCTCCCTCTTGCGTCTCCCTCCCACCCTCCCTATCCCACCCCTCTAGGTGGTCACAAAGCACTGAGCTGATCTCCCTGTGCTATGCGGCTGCTTCCCACTAACTATCTACTTTCCATCTGGTAGTGTATATATGTCCATGCTACTCTCTCACTTCGTCCCAGCTTACCCTTCCCCCTCCCCACGTCCTCAAGTCCATTCTCTACGTCTGCGTCTTTATTTCTGTCCTGCCCCTAGGTTCTTCAGAACCTTTTTTTTTTTTTTTAAGATTCCATATATATGTGTCAGCATACAGTATTCGTATTTCTCTTTGACTGACTTCACTCTGTATGACAGACTCTAGGTCCATCCACCTCACTCCAAATAACTCAATTTTGTTTCTTTTTATGGCTGAGTAATATCCCATTGTATATATGTGCCACATCTTCTTTATCCATTCATCTGTTGATGGACACTTAGGTTGCTTCCATGTCCTGGCTATTGTAAATAGTGCTGCAATGAACATTGTGGTACATGACTCTTTTTGAATTATAGTTTTCCAGGGTATATGCCCAGTAGTGGGATAGCTGGGTCGTATGGTAGTTCTATTTGTAGTTTTTTAAGGAACCTCCATACTGTTCTCCATAGTGGCTGTATCGATTTACATTCCCACCAACAGTGCAAGAGGGTTCCCTTTTCTCCACACCCTCTCCAGCATTTATTGTTTGTAGATTTTTTGATGATGGCCATTCTGACCAGCACATCACCACCATCTTTGTCTCTACTTCAGTTCTGGGCAAAAATTAGACTACTCTAACACATTTATAGCCCTATTTCATAAAAATTAGTAGAAAAAGAAAAATGCTGCTTCTGGTGATAAAAATTGAGGCAAGGATAGAAACCATATGACTGGTGAAGTAGTTATGTGCTATCCTCAAAAGGACAATCAATGAATTTCAACTGACAGTGTCATTCCTTCACCAATTTATTAAACCAATATTTACTCAGAACCTCTTTTATTGGGCAGGCAATATGCTAAGTACTGTGTGTTAAACTAAACACATTTATTGATGTTTGAGTCTAGATAAGAGTCCTAGATAAGGATTCAATGCAATAAACTCTTTGGGAATGGACCTGCTCCCTATGACATATGTCTTTTGCACATATGACTAGATCACACATACTTGGGAGTTTGAGGCAATGCCTATATAAACATGTCTTCTTCAAAGCAGTCCTAAGAAGAAGAAAAGTTGCCAAGAAAACTGGTAATGAGGAAGTAGGGTATTAAAAAAAGAACTAAACTGGAAATTAGGCATTCTGATTGAATAACTATGTATTATTACTGTGGTTAAATAAATTCAGTGTATTTATAATTTGAGCACCTTTGACTTAAAGTCTCTTTGATTTGAGAATCTTTTCCTCTAAGTAGTGCCAGAAATCAAGGCATGGATTCATTCTCAGTGTGTTGTCTCCATGCCCCTGGCCCCCAAGGGACATGTCAGAAAAGCATGTAGCTAGTTAACCACACTGCAAAAAATATCTTGTACCCCTACCATCTATTAAGCCCTACCAACCTTCCCAGGCTTAGTTCCAGATCACCTTCTCAGGAAGACTCGGCTATCATAAGTGTGGGTCACTTTTATAATCAGGAGAAATAAAAGAATGTGTGAGCCTCTGCCACAAGGCTAAGTGGTTGACAGGCAGATGCTAATGTGGTACGTTCAGCTCTAGATGTGCAATCAGGAGACCCAGCTTTGAACCACAGTTGCTGTGGGGTCCTGAGCAAGTTACTTAGTATCTGAGGCTGTTTTCCGATCTGTGTAATGGGAAAAAATAATTTCTACGCTAACTATAATAATTTAGAATTTCAGATGAATAAACAAATGTGATAATATGAAATTAAAAAACCATAAAAATATAAATCCTAATTAAGGTCTAATTTTTCAACTCTGAAAATTGAGGAAACAGTGTAAGTAAACCGAAGGAAGTATTTTACAAATAGACTTTGCTGATTCATGTTTTAGTAAAATATTGAGCTTGTAAAGTCACTAAAGTAACCAAAAGATTAAGAGTAGGGGATAGAAAAGGATAGAAGGAAGGAAAGGAACAACTGTCATATAATTCATACTTTATCTCTAATAAACTTGATAAGGTCACTTTAAGAAGTCATGTTTTGATAGGTAATGAGATGCATGGCAGCTGAATCATTAAAGCCTGAAAATGATTGTTTGGTTTTTTTTTTCATGCTCCACTTTCTGTAGCTGTAATTAAACACTCCTTTTGCTACGGTGAAGCTATCCCCCTGTTGGGACCTTGGGAATTCAGGTTGGTAATTCCTGTTCAAGATAATGAGCATAAGGCTGTACACCAAGCCCCACCACCCAAGAGCAGTGCAGAAAAAGCTCAGAGTCTGAGTTTTAATTATGTGATGATCTATGAAAGTGAATGTTTTACACTATAGCTGTTTCAAAGGAGCCCTGACCATCTATTAAACAAATGCCCTGAACCTAGGATGTGTCATGGAAAGCAGTATAGCCTGCCTGACAGGCCTATACCTTTATTATTATCAAATCCTATCAACTTTTCCAGGCTCAGCTCAAGATCACCTCCACCAGGAAGGCTTGTCTATCATAAGGGAGGATCACTTTTATAATTGGGGGGAAAAAAAGAAAATGTTTTGTTGTATTTTAAAGAAAGGGGTTTAAAAAAAATGAGACCACTTTTTGGGATATCTAGCATCCTGAGTGCATTCAACAAAACATGCTTTTTATTTTTCAGACCATGCTTAGGCATCTAACAGATTAATAAAACCTGTGCTGTCCTCAGGGAGCACCCAGTCTAATGCATGAAACATATGTATACATAGTGTGAGATAGCTGTTAAATGATGAATGGAAGCAAAGTGACGTGATGTCACAAGGAGCAAGGGACTAATTCTGTCTAGAAGTTAGATGAAGGCACCTCACCTGTCACTTGAGGAGAGAATGGCATTTTCATAGGCAAAGAAACCAGAGGAAGGCCATTCCAGAAAAACAGTGGATGAAGGAGAAAACAGCATGGCAGACTTTGGGAATGATGCAGAATCTGGTATAGGCATAATATACAGCAGAGTTTTGCAAATGCTGACACGCAGGTTAAGTGCCTATTCTCAACAAATGTTCACAGGTAAACAGTGAAGTAAGAAAAATATGGCCAACAGAGTAAGTTTTTTATTAAGCTAATTTTATTTTCAATTTATATGACTCTCCTTGATTCGAAGATTATGTTTTTCCATTATTTTTTCATTTTCTTATGAAGCAATGGCTATATTATTTGATGATGGTAAGACATTGGTTTAGTTTGTTCCCTTTTGTACTCTAAAGTAGTATAGCAAATACTGCTAGATTTTCTCTAGAATCCATTTCCTCTTTTTCCTGGGCACCCAGCTAGACCATATGTCCTAGCCTCCCTTGCAGTTAGGTTTGGCAGATGAATGAGTGTCATATGGAATGTTAAGTGGAAGTGATGTGTGCCATTTTCAGGCCAAGGCTTTTAAAAGCAAACATTATCCTCCACATTTTCTCTTCCTTAACGCTGGCTGGATTTAGATGATAAAGCCCTAGGAGATGTCAACAAAATAGGAGAATTCTGGTGGAAGAAAAGACAACAGCCATCAGAAATACCCACCTTGGACAGTTAGGTGAATAAGAACTAGCAGTGGTTGTACATAGTGACACCCTTCCTAAGAGAATATGAAAAGGGGGTACAGGGGTGGAGAGTAACTTCACAGTGCAGAAATCTGATTAAAAAAATGCTACCTGAGCCGGGGGTCAAGGTTAAGGTCCACAGTCATAAATCACGCTGATAGCCTTGATACCTTGATACCTTTGATATGCTGTAATGAGAATGGCACTTTACCTCTGTGATCTTCCTCCCCAAAACCCATAACCCCAGTCTAATCATGAGAAAAACATCAAACAAATCTCAACTATAGAACATTCTACAAAACAACTGACTAGTACCCCTCGAAACTGTCAAAAATTCAAAAAAAATTCTGAGAAAATGTCATAGCCAAGAGGAGCCTAAGGAGATAAGACAACTAAATGTAATGTACCTTAGATGGGCCCCTGGAACTGAAAAAGGACATTAGGTAAAAAAGCTGAGGACATCTGAATAAAGTATGGACTTTAATTATTCATAAGGTATCAATACTGATTCACTAATTGTCACAAACATACCAAATGAATGTAAGATGTTCATATGGGAAACTGGGTGTAGGCTTCACTTTTCTGTAAATGTAAAACCATTTTCAAATAAAAAGTTTATTAAAAATAATAATTAGAGCCACAAAAGCAAGTAAGAAATTTTACCTTCAGAGAGGTTGGTGAGAAAGAAGGTAAAGCATAGGAACTCACGTTCAGCACCGCTTCCCTTCAGGATGACGTGGCAATTTCTGCACAAGGTTTGACTTCAAAGCCACTCAGAAAAGCTGAGACCTGAAGGAATTACCTAGACATTCCT
>NW_006795410.1:1264545-1268665 GCF_000442215.2 Lipotes vexillifer
CCTGCTGCCTTAAAGTGTACTGCCTTAAAGTGTAGTGCTTACCTAGGTACACGCTGGAAACCAGAACACAGACAGAGCCAAGGAAGCCTAATCACACATCTCAAAATGAATACTAGATTGTAGAAAACAGAATGAATTTTAGAATTGGAAAGGAACTCAGAATCCAATACCTTCCTGCCTCAAAATACCTTCCTTCATCAAGTTCAAAGATAAAAAAGAAAAACTGAGCCTCAGAGGGAAAATGTCTTTTCCAAGGTCATCCAGCCAACACACGGATGAGTTAGGAAAAGACTCATCTCTGATATACTGAATGAACACTGTCCTTTCCTTCCCAAAGAGCAGCCAAGACATAATCTGTATATATCTTGTGCAAGCTGCAGGACTGGGCGGCAAGAAGCTAGAGAAGAGATGACAAGGAGAGGCAGGAGCACCTAGCTGTGCCTCAGTTACTGAAGTGTGGGAGTGACAAAGGAAAGGAGTCCTAGGAAACCGTGCAAGAAATATGTATTTAATATCGACATATTTTATACACATGCATATATATATGAGGTACTACAATTGCATTGTGTTTATCTAGGGCCAGCCTATTCAACATTTGCACCTAAACTTACAGAAAGTGCCCCCATGTAAACTCCAATCTAAAATGAAAAATATAGGGCTTTCCTGGTGGCGCAGTGGTTGAGAGTCCGCCTGCCGATGCAGGGGACACGGGTTCGTGCCCCGGTCCGGGAAGATCCCACATGCCACGGAGCGGCTGGGCCCGTGAGCCATGGCCGCTGAGCCTGCGCGTCCGGAGCCTGTGCACTGCAACGGGAGAGGCCACAGCAGTGAGAGGCCAGTGTACCGCAAACAAACAAACAAACAAACGAAAACAAACAAACAAAAATAAATAAATAAATAAATATATATATATATATATATATATATATGATCCAAACTTTATTATGAGCTATATCCAGAGAATTAATAGTATTTATTATAATAACAATGGCTGTATTATGAACCCATCTACTTTGTACCAGGCACTCCCCCAATGATTTCACTACAGTTGTATCTGGTATTCACAGCAACTTAATGTGTAAGGTACTTTTTCGCATTTGTCAGGTGAGATTATCGAGATTCAGAGAAACTACATCACTTACCCTATAGGTTACAGGACTAGTAAGTGAAGAGGCAGTCTAGTGTAACATTCTATGGTCCCAGCTGTTCTCCAGCACTGTTCAGTCACTTTAAGAAAGACACCGGCAAAACTGGAACATGTCCAGAGGAAGAGGAGCAAAATAAAGAGGGTAGTACAAAGGGCTGTCATAGGAAGAATGGCTGAACAGACAGTCGATATGCAGCCTGGAGAAAAGAGGATGCAGGGGACGTGAGAGCTGTCCCCACTTTCTTGAGAGCAGAAGTAAGAAGACAGAAGAGGAGACAGAAGTAAGAGGAGGCCTATTTGTTCTGAGTGGCTCCACAGGGATAGAACTAGGGCCAATGGCTGAACGTTACAGGGAGGCAGGTAAAAATGAACTTTCTGTAAACTGTATTCAAAAAGAAAACAAGCTGCCTAAGGAAAGACTGATTCCTCCATCATTGGACAGAAGCAAACAGAGAGAAGCAGAAATAACCACAGGTCAGGACAGCTATGAAGGACACAGATATCTCTGAAAGCAAAGGCATTCTGCATGGCAATGCAAGGTTCTTTCTAGCCCTGAGGTCCTGGAAAGCTTTGAGATAAGCCAGATGGCCGTTAAATACAAGTTCACGTTTCTGTTTCTTAGTGTGTGCTTAGGACAGGGAATTGAAAAGACTGTTTAGCAGGCATCCTGAAAATGGAGAGTACTTTGTAAAAGTTAAGCATGCATTGTGTAGTAATTTGATGGGGCTTTTTAATCAGTTTCTGTGGGCTTACAAACCAGACCCTTGGTATCAAGGTTTAATGTTGCCCACTTAAAGGAACTGAGATTGAAGAGGCTGTTAAACTGTGATTCTTGTCAAGTGTTTCTGGGCTTCATACCACTGCAGATTTCAAAATTAGATTGTCAGGGTAGGAGACTGTTCATAAACAGATATATTTATGATAATCACAGCTAAAGGGTATAGACTAGGGCACATTTACATACCATAAATCAAAGCCCCAAACAAATCGGAAATGGATACAGTAACACAGGTGAAAGAGGATAGAACTTATCTGGACTTTTGAACACTCTGCAGAAATGACAATCACACTAAACTGGGGGAATCCATTAAAAATACTTGTTGTTTAGTAAAAGAGACACAGACCTGAGATCCCACATTCACTCGGGAGACTGTAGCGAATAAGGTGGAGATATGACATCATGGCCTAGCAGAATCTGTCTGCTCTGTGGGGTAAAGATTACCACGTCCTGGGCTTCCCCGGTGGCGCAGTGGTTGAGAGTCCACCTGCCAATGCAGGGGACACGGGTTCGTGCCCCGGTCCGGGAAGATCCCACATGCCGCGGAGCAGCTGGGCCCGTGAGCCATGGCCGCTGAGCCTGCGCGTCCAGAGCCTGTGCTCCGCAACAGGAGAGGCCACAACGGTGAGAGGCCCGTGTACCGGAAAAAAAAAAAAAAAAAAAGATTACCACGTCCTGTCGTGAGTCCTCAGTCTTCCCATAGGTCAAGTGAAGGTGATGGTGCCCTCAGCAGTTACCCATCTAAGGGACATGGAAATCCCTGTGAAGCACTAATAATGGCAAAAGGATTCTGTATCTATAAGCGGAGATCTATTTTCTCAATCAGCAGATACTGGTAGCACGTTTTATTAAAAAATCAAGTATTTACTGAGCACCAGACTTTCTGGTGGGTATTCTAGGTAGAGGGGAGAACCAGTGATATGCTCATAAAACAGCTCTTTTTAAAAAAATGCCCCAAACCCGATTTCCATGGGACTGATTTCCACAGGGTAAATCTTCCCACCGTGGCCGATTTAAAACTATCATTTGACCTCACTGGATGCAGAGCTGGAGCAGAAGAAATGAGCATCCCAGGCTCCAGGATCCAGCACAGCACTGAACACAACAGAGAACAAGCTGTGAAGCTTACATTCCAGCAGGAAAGACAAGAAGTAAACAAACAATTCATACATAAGAGTTTTCGTATAGGTGCCATGATGAAAATGAAAGCGATGAAAAAGGATGGAGGGTCCAGGGGATGGATGTGTTGTGAACAGCGTAGTTAGAAGTGGACTTCACTGAGACCTGATGAGGAGCCGTGGGGCAATAGCTAAGAGCATTCGGAAACAGGGACTAGCAGATGCAAAGTAATCCTAATGCTTGAAAAGACTGGGAACCAGCAGATGAGAGGCTCTCTGAAGATCCTCCTCTCGACCAGGAGTTGGCAAACTACAGTCCTGTCGCTGCCAATTCTGTAAATAAAGTTTTATTGGAACACAGCCTGTGCGCCTTCATTCACACATTTGCCCCTGGCTACTTTCGTGCTACAACAACAGAGATGAGTAGTTGCAATGGAGACCCTACAGCCTGAAAAGCCTGAAATATTTACTAACAGGCCCTTTCCAGAAAAAGCTGGCCAACCCTTGCTCTAGACCCTTGCCGATGTAGTTCCCTCTGCCTGAAATGCATATCCTATGCCCTGCCTTCTCTCCGCCCAGAATTCCTCCTCAGTCTTCCAGGTTCAGCTGTCTTCCACGGGGCCTTCCCTGACACCCTGAGGCTAAATTAATCACTCCCTCTGCACAGCTCCCTCAGGCACAGGCTAGGAGAGGACTCCCTACACTGTTACAGCTGTTTGCATATGATCTGTCTCTGCTGCTGAACTAGGTACAGCTCCTCAAGGGCAAGGACCTCGAATGATTCATGACCCTGTCCCAGCACGTAGCACAGTGCCAGGCACCGGGTAGGTGGGAGGTGTGTGTATGTGGATAGAAAGGAGATAAGTTATATCTGGGATTTTCCACTGTGACCCGTGACTTTTAGAGGAGCTCCTCATTTGTAAAAAAGATGTTTATAGCCTTTGAATATCATGCCTCCAGCCTTCAGTGCCTTTCTTTCCATTTTCAGTCTCGACTCAGCCCCTCCACACTGAACACAGTTGACAAGCACAGCGGCATCCTCCATAAACTGAACAGTCTCCAAAGCCCTGTTCAGCA
>NW_006795410.1:1268675-1335274 GCF_000442215.2 Lipotes vexillifer
TCAAGTGACCTTGAGACGGGCAATCCTTAACATTCATGCTGCCTCAAAGCTAAACGGAAAGAAGGACATGCTTTTCCAGAATATCCTCTTCACTAAACCAGTCTGAGCTGGGGAAGATGGGAGAAGCAGGGCAGGGAAATGCCCATCAGGATAGGGTTTCTGTACTGAGCCAATTTTATTCCCCATACCATTAACCCCCTCCCTCCCAGCTTCCTCTCTATAAGATGCTCATGGGGCTTCCCTGGTGGCGCAGTGGTTGAGAGTCCGCCTGCCGACGCAGGGGACACGGGTTCGTGCCCCGGTCCAGGAAGATCCCACATGCCGCGGAGCGGCTGGGCCCATGAGCCATGGCCGCTGAGCCTGCGTGTCCGGAGCCTGTGCTCTGCAGCGGGAGAGGCCACAACAGTGAGAGGACCGCGGACCACAAAAAAAAAAAAAAAAAAAGATGCTCATGAAAATTTAAAATAGCTCAACTACCATTTACTGACTTCCAATATGTACTAGGTGCTGGGTACAAAGCTGAGTAAGATGCAATTCCTGCCTTGAAGGCACCCACAGCCTCCTCACTGAGATGCACACACAATTAACCATACCCAGTGAACATGGAAAGTGCTGTTCTACAGGAACAAACAAAATGCCATGGAATCACAGAGCACGGGTGCTAACTTTACCTGGGATGGTGAATTCTGGGACAAGAAGCAGTTAAGAAAGGCTTCAAAGATGAAGCAACATTTCAGACTTGGCCTTGAACAGGCAGGGCAGTTGTGCTTTGAGCAGCAATAAGCAGGAGGGACGGCCCCATGGGACACACAAACTGAGCATGTTCAGAGACTGGGCAAGCACACTGGCATGGCCAGGGTGTGGGGAAATCAGAGCGTGCACGCAGTGGCTGGAGGTGGCAGCAGAAGGGAAATATGGTCCCAGGCTAATAAAGTTTACCTTTTTTTTTTTTTTTTTCTTTTTTGTGGTCCGCGGGCCGCTCACCGTTGTGGCCTCTCCCGTTGCGGAGCACAGGCTCCGGACGCGCAGGCTTGGCGGCCATGGCTCACGGGCCCAGCCGCTCCGCGGCATGTGGGATCTTCCCGGACCGGGGCACAAACCCGTGTCCCCTGCATTGGCAGGCAGACTCTCAACCACTGCGCCACCAGGGAAGCCCCTAAAGTTTACCTTTTAAACCAATGATTTCCAAACTCTTTTAAGCATACAACTCCATCTGTTAAATCTACAGCCTCTGTATGAAATGGAGCAGGACACTCTTGAGGCCTTCCCAGGACAGAACCCCACCCTCCCGTGTCCTCTGCCTTGTCTGTAGAAAAACTTTAGTCAAAGAATAAATGTAATCAGAGAAATGAGAAAATACAGAAACAAAGGAAAAGCAGTCAAACAAGGCCAAATAATAATAGCTTAGTCATTCAATAAAGTCAAGGACTTTTAGTTCCTCCTCAAGGGCTATGGAGCCATATCCTGTGAGCTGTTTTGTAGATACTGGAACTCCCACCAGGTGGAACAAGTTAACTGCATGATGAGCAGACTGTAGCCATGACATAAGCTGCCACATTTCCGAGAACTGGCCTCAAAGAAATGGGAAAAATCCAACCCTGGAACTGAAGGCACCTGGGACTGAACTCAAACCAACCCTGGAACTGAACTTAAAACAGTCAAGATGACACTGATCAGACCACCACATGACTAACTCCAAGAAGATTGTCAGAGCTGTGTCTTTTCTACATGTAGCTCCCTCCCCTCTGCCCATACATCCCTGAATCTCCCCTTTAAAAGCTCTTGCCTACTGATTGTCAGGGGGCAGCTGGCCTTTGGACATGAGCCTGCCCTCTCCCCCAGTTGCCAGCCTCCGAAATAAAGCAAACTTTCCAAACAAACTTATGGTTACCGAAAGGGAAACACTGGGGGGAGGGATAAATCAGGAGCTTGGTATTAACATACACACACTACTATATATAAGATATATATAAGATATATAAGATAGATAAGCAACAAGGACCTAATGTATAACACAGAATATCACTCAATATTCTGTAATAACATATATGAGGAAAGAATCTGAAAAAAAACGGATATATGTATATGTATAACTGAGTCACTTTGCTGTACACCTGAAACTAACATAACATTGTAAATCAACTATACTCCAATAAAATTTTTTTAAAAAAATCCAAACTTACAAATAAGATAAAAAAAAATAAAAGCAAACTTTCCTTTCCACCAACCTTGCCTCTCACGTATTGGCCTTCGAGCAGCAAGGAGCCAGACCTGAATTTTGGTAACACGTGTATGTGCATTTATTGTTTATAAATTACATGTAGGCAATTTATAAATACCATATATTATGCATATATTGTAAATGAAAGTTCAAATGTTTAAAAAGGACCAATACTAAACACACACAAAAATTAAAATATCCACATGACAAAAGTTTGTCTTGCCCCGCTCACTTCAGAGAAGAGAAGCATTAGGTACCACTGCATCGGACAATAGGGAAACTGAAGGACTTTAAGCCTGGGGATAAATTATGAGGGCAGTATTTTAGAAAGCCATACTGGGGAACATTAGAGTAGGATGACTTAGAGTGGGTGGTGCTGTAGTTGTGGAAGCCACGTAGGAAGCTGTGACATATAATAAGGCCTTAGGTAGGCAGTGGCAATGAGGATGGAGAGAAGACATCAGCCTGAGGACTGATGCTTCGTGGGACCTGGTAGATGACAGGATGTGTAGAGTCCCTTCAGCTCTGGAAAAATGTGTGACCTCTCCTTCCCTAAATCCAAATCTATCATTAGGATTCTAAGAAAGCCCTGTGTCAGTGTTGAATATCATGGAAAATGAGGGTGGAAAAAGCTTAATGTGAGCATTCCTAGGAAGCCAGATGACTTCTTTGCCTTTCTAAGGATTTCCATTCATGAAGGGGAGTTTGATTCTGGTCAACCTCACTGAGTCACAGCCCCTTGGTCTTTCTCAGACTGTCATCCAAGAAATGGACCTTGTCTTCCAGGCAATTCATGAATGAGCTATGGAGGATGAAAACCACAAGATATTTCACACATGAAAATCCTAGAATCTGAAGATTTTAGAACCAGAAAAGCCCTTCAGGATGATCTAATTCTACAGATGAAGAAGCAGAACACCAGAGAGAGGGGAAGCCCATGAAAGCATGTCTTCCAATCCCTGGAGTCGGGGCTCTTTAATACATCATGATCCTTCTGTGCTGCACCCCTTTAAATGAAAACCATTTTTCATCCTCTCACAGGTATCCTGGCTTTATCCCAAATGAGCTGTGTGGTATCCAGAAAGCTATTTCATTTCTTTATACACAGGTATACTTTGCTTCTTGTGAAACTGTTTGAATGACTAGGACCTGCTTCTGAAGGCTGTTCTAAGGAATTAAGAATACACATTGTACCAGTGGGATGCGGGGCAATATAGGGGTGTGGAATGGGAGGCACAAACTACTGGGTGTAAGATAGACTCAAGGACATATTGTACAACGCGGGGAACAGAGCTAATATTTTGTAATAACTGTAAATAGAAAGTAAACTTTAAAAATTGTATAAAAATTTTTTTAAATTGTTTTTTAAAGAATACACATTGTAGCATGTTCTATAACCAGCAAGTGGCCTTGCTTGTGGGGTAGATTAACTTTCTGATAGAATTTATGTGGTTTGGAAGACCCATGGTTAGGAGCAGTAGCAATGGGCAAATTCTCCTGAGTTTTTTTTTTTTGGTTTGTGGGCCTCTCACTGTTTTGGCCTCTCCCGTTGCGGAGCACAGGCTCCGGACGCGCAGGCTCAGCGGCCATGGCTCACGGGCCCAGCCGCTCCGCGGCATGTGGGATCTTCCAGGACCAGGGCACGAACCCGCGTCCCCTGCATCGGCAGGCGGACTCTCAACCACTGCGCCACCAGGGAAGCCCTCTCCTGAGTTTTATTCACAGATAACAGTTGCCAAGTATATACCACATACCAAGTGCTTTACGTGGATTATCCCTTTAAATTCTCACAGAAATAACTGAAGGCAGACATTGGGCGTTTTTTTATAGATTAGGAAACTGAGGCTTACAGAGGTTAAGTCACTTGCTCTAAATCACAGAGGTAATAAATGCCAGAACCAGGTGTTGAAGCCAGAACCCTTTGCTCTTTACACCTTCTCACTGCTAATCATCAGTTGCTTCTTGAAGACATCTAACATGCTGATACTTCTCTCTTCTTCCTTTATGGTGATCAGCCCACAGAAATGGTAGAAACCTATGAAGCAAGGGACCTAGAACAAACAGCAAACACTAAGCTGGAGTTAACAGCTTTTGGCCTCCCGGTACAAAACTGGGGGGAAACTACAGACACCTCCATTCATCCAAATAGTCTTCTATAATAACAGTATCCTCACTTGGCATAGAAAAAAATCTTTTCAGTTAGTCTTAAGGCCTCTTTTTCATAGACACATCTTTTGGCACCAGAAATAAATGAACAGGACAGCACAGGCATGACAGTTCCCTGACATCAGAGAAACTGCAGGATGTTGGACCTGTCCTAAAACTGTCCTGTGTCTCAGAGGAAATCTTTTCATCCAAATTGGCAAGCCTGGGGAATTCCCTCATACACCACAAATCTAAATTATCTGCAGGTAAAATGCCATTGTTGTAAAATGTGATCTTCTATCTGTCATCATTTTTATAGCATCCACCAAGAAAAATCTGCAGAGTCAACCAGAGTGAGTTGAAGAGGTAATAATACTTTCTGCAAACAAGCAGTTTAGAGCTCCAACAGCACATCAATCAGCTTCGACTCTGCTGCAAGCTCAGGCCAGGCAGGATGGTGCAATGGGAAGTATGCGCCAGGGGTCTGTTCCCAGCGGCTGGCTACTCTCCATCCCCACCGTCACCACCTTGGTCGAGGCCATCACAGCTCCCAGCTAGATTCCTCCAACACTCACTAACACTCTTACCCTATTTCCCTTCCAAACCACACTACGGTGGAGGTAATATTTTACAGCATAAATTGGATCATATCACCCTCCTGCTTAAACCCTTTAATAGCTTCCATTTCATTTACAATAAAATGTCAAACCCTTAGCATGGCCTGGAGAGCTTTGCCCCATGTGGCTCCTGTTTACCCTTCCATCACCATCTCAATTTACTCTCTCCCTGGCTCACCAAGCTCTAGCTAGGCACACGCGCCTTTCTCTTCAGATCGAAGGATCTTTGCACATGCATTTCCCTCTGCCTGGATTGATTTCGTCCTAAGATAAATACAAGTTTTAGCTTAAATGTCACTCCACAGAGGTCTTGTCTAGGCTTCAGATTCAGATTCAGATTCTCTATCAACACACTATGTTTTCCCCCTTCCTAACACATGCCCCAATTTGTAATTAGATATCTATTTTTCTCTACTTCCTTAATATTTATTTCCTCCTCTAGACTGTAGCACCCATGAGGGTGAGGCCATGTTAGTTTTAGCCATCGTAATATGCCCAGTACTTATTTAACATACTGCCACCAACACAACGTAGGAAGCCAACACATATTTGTTCAATGTGCTCGTTTCCTCTCTCTAGGCTTCAGGTTTCATATATAAAATGACGGCTTTGAACAATTCAGTGGCTAGAAGTTTAGGATCCCAGAAACCTAAGGGACTCACAAGTACAAATAGATACAAGTTGTTTGCAATGAAGTAAAACTGAAAATGAAGAAAGTATTTTTAATAGATTTTAGAGAGATTACATCTCTCACCACCGTATATTAATAAAGATTAAAATTCCATTTAAAATATAATTACACAAGCTATAATAATGCAAGTAAATTATTACCTGATATAACAATACACAAAAAAGAAGTAGAAATAGTTATCAAATGTGGTTGGTATACTTGTGATGTAAATATGGATTGCATGCTATACCTCAAATTCAATTTGGAGGCTCTTGGGGACAACTTGAAAGCCACTGAAACAGGTACAAGGAATTGTCACTGTGACTGATTATGAGGGGCCATTACAAATGCATAGATGAAAAATTCCCTGGACAAAGATATGAACCTGTGGTTTCAGACAAGGGTGGCCACTCTAATTCCAAACACCCATGTCCAAAAAAAAAAAAAAAAAAAAAAAAAAACCCGCCTGACTCTCTCCTGGCCAACGCCAAGAAGCATACTTCAGGGTTCAGTGCAACAGGGATTGATCTATCCATAGCTAATGATTCCCCCAAACTTTGCAGAGGAGGTCAGCTTGACTTTAATACCCATCACTTATTTTAAAAATTGTCAATGGTTTCCCATAGGTATATGACACATTCTAGTAACAAAAGGCATGATTTGTCAACAAATAAACTTTTAAATTGTCATATGTTTGTTTGGAAGAACAAATAAACATTAAAGCATACATTAAATTTTACCTATGTGTTACAGAACCAAAAATTCATTTTCTTTTACAGAAAAAAAATTCATTTTTTATGTGATGCTTCAAAATCCTGCAGTTTGTTCTATAAAAAACTGGCTTAATTTTAGAATTTCTGTGTTTTGTTTCTAAATGACAAGTTAGGAGAACAAATGGAAGCTCTTTGCAAGTATCCACATAAAACCCATTCTGCATGTGGATCATCTTTATTGTCATAAATGGGAAACCAAATTAGATAGAACGTTCATGAGACTTTCTCCTTTAACTTTGCATTGAAGCTCTACAAACTTTTTGATGCGCCATGTAAGAATTTTGGTCAGTGACTTTAAGTTTTGGTGTAGATTATCTTGATTACAATTTGCAGATTTATTATAATTGTACATGCTCATTAACTCATTTCTTTGAATTCTCTTTTTAACATGAAATAAATATTTCAAACATGTGAAAAATATAGAGATAGCAATAGCCCTCAACAAGTGTGTTACCATGAACCAGGGACTGTGAAATTTCTACGCAAAGCATTTACTCATTCAACCTTTACAACAGCCCTACAAGGTTTTTGTTTGTTTGTTTTTTGTTTGTTTCCTTTTCCTCATTTTACAATGATGAGATTTAGATACAAAGAAGTGAAGTAATTGCCCAAGGTCCCACAGTTCATTAAGTAAAAGGACTTTAGGATTTGAGTTCAGGAAGGCTGGCTCCAGAACCCACAGTGCAAGCTACCATTCTCTACCGCCTCTTGAATATCCATGAACTCAGCATCCACATTTAACAAACACTAACATTTTCCATAATTGCCTCCAATCTTTTTACGTAATTAAAACATTCTAGTCATCTCCTTAATTCCATTCCATTACTTTTCCTGACCAGACCCAACTACATTTCTGAATTTGGTTTCTGTGTAGTTTTCTTGTTCATATGTTTGTTCCTTTACTCCCTCTTTATGTATCTCCTAAAAATACGCACTATTTTGTGTATTGTACATTTTTACATAAAAAGTATCATGCTGTACATATCATTCAGCAATCTGATTATCTCTGTCGACATTATATAAGCATTATATGTTTGAATTTTCAATTTTCATCTGATCTTTAATAGATGACTATAATCACTTTTCATTCATTGTCATTTCTGATTTAGTTGTTTTTATTTCTATCATCTTAGTTTGTGTTTTCCATTTACAATGCCTTTCTTTGCTTCTTTACTTATCCTTATGTTCTTTCAGTTGGATTGATTTAGTTTTCTTCGTTTGCTCTCTGATTTTCCCCCTTACCTTCATTTGGAAATTACACTCTATTTCTATTAAGTTAGTGGCTACACTTACATATTTAACAAAATTTGTAAGTTAGCAAAATCCAAGTATAATTGTTATCATTAAGCTCCTACCAAATACTGCAAGCACCTCCTTCAAACTCTGAAATCCTCCCACTCCTATCACTGAATAGAGTTCTAGCTTCTTTTTAAGCCCATGAAAGGCTTGCCAGATCTTTTTCAATGATTACGTATTCCATACTTTTTGCTCACCCCTTCTTCCCTCTAGATTCAACCTGCTCTTTGTGAACCAATGAGAATCTATAAATGGTTACATTTCTTAGTTTATACCATTTGTTTCTCTCTCTCTCTTGAATTATAGCTGAATGCATATACTGAATCAAATGATGTTTATTTTCCCTCAGCATTCAGAAAATAATATCCTATTGTCTTCTAGCAACCATTATTGCTGATAAGTCTGCAGTAGGTCTACCTATCTATCACTTGTAGTTAAATATTTTTTCTCTGGCCACCTTTAGCATATTTTATCATCATTGTAATACGGTTTTACTACAATTCCAAGTGGGAATTTTTTTAAGAACTTGATGGGGTAAGGTCACATGAATTTTTCAGTTCTGAAAATTCTGTTTCAGTCTTTTTAATTTTAGATGATCTAACATTGCCTTTTTATTTTCCAGAACTACTATATCATGCATGTTCGAACTTCTCCTTATATACCCCATGTATCTTAAATTCCCATTCAATGTTTTTCACCTCTCTGATTCTGAGTGATTTCTATGATTTCATTTCCAACTCAAACATTTTCTCTTCTTTTGTGTATAGCTTGCTTTTGAACACATGTATAGACTTTTTTTTCCTACCACTGAAATTACTATATAATTATTTTTATATTTTTACTCTACTTTTTTCCCATACTGTTCTGTTCCTGCTTATAGTTTCTGCTTCTTTTAATTATTAAATGTTTAAAATATTCTTAATTTAAAATTTAGTTCAGAGTGATCTAGTATCTAGAATTTAGGGATATGAATTCTTCAATTTGCTGTGTTCTATCCTTGCGTGGTTTCTATTATTTGACCATAAGATTTTCTTCAGAGGGAGTTGTTCTGGGCTTCCCTGGACTGTGAAACCTTCAAGAAGGGTTGACAATGGCCTCTCATAATACTCTGTGGATTTCTCCAGCAGCTGTAAGTTTTTATATTAACTTCTCAGACTGGAATTCCTGCTTAATAGGGAGATATTGTTAATATTTTTATGATTTGATTTCAGACCACACCCAGGAAGTGGTCCAGGTCAAAGTTTCTAATTCCTTCAGGCAACACTTTCCACCTGCTACCTTAGGTGGGCATCAAGCTCCTTTCAGTTTTCCTTGGTAGGTGGAAAGTTTTTCTAACTCACCATTTCTCAGAAAGAGCAGTGTCTCTGTTACAGGTCCCTGTCTGCCTAATACAGGCCTGAGGCCTCATCTCCTGCGGCCTGCATGAGGGCTAAACCCAGTGCCCAACTACTGATGGCCATGTCTGTTTCTATAATCCCCCCTGAAGCACATGAAATCAGTTCCTGTTCATCTCCATGCATATAAATACCCTCTTCATTTCTGGCAGCTGAGGAGTTCCCCTCTTTGGTTTTCAGCTCAACTATGCATTTTAATTTTTGCTGTTGTTGTTATAATCTCTCCAGCAGAACCATCTATTTTTAAATGGGAAGCAGAGTCCTTTTGTAACAGCTCAGATTATAATACTCAAAGTCTTATCATTTCAACATCAATGTTTCCTACACCTGCTATCTTTAACAAATGGTACATTATGGGGATAACATTAAAACTGTGCAATCTTCAGGACAATCATTGTAGTTAGAACTGTGAAGTCAAATAAGAGAAAACCAAGAAACACCTTTAAGGACTAAAGTCACAAGCACACCTATCTGATCCCTTCTGTGTGTCAAACAGATATTCATTCAGTAATTGAGAGCCTAACAGAGCCAGGAACTAAGCAAGGAGATGGGAGTACAGTGGGGAGCTCATTAATTATATGTTCCCAAACTTTAAATCCTAAAGGAGAAATAATTTTTTAAATCATACATTTGATTGCTTTAAGAAAAATAATACATACAAACAGATATCATTTTTCCTAGAGGACTGCAAACCCCCAGTTGGGAAAACAATTCTTATTCCCCTTCTTTATTTTACAAGTGAGGGAGTAGAGCCCCAGTGCAAGATGACTTTTCTTGTATTATATATTCATCAAAATTCTATCAGAACCCTTTTTCCTAAATATTAAAATAGTTTTTCTAAAAATTCTAAGATATGGACACGACTACTTTGCAGTTAGAAACTGAACAGATAAATCCCTGATTATTGATAAATACAATTTTGGTAAGTTTAAATTCAAGATTTCTAAAAGCAATAGAGAAAGCATTCATTTTTTACATTTTAGCAAAATAGCTCTCTAAGAACATTCTCTGACTGGCATAAGTGTACATTCTAACTTAAGAAAATAGTATTTATTTGTTCTTTCTTGCAATTTTAATCTTTGCCCCCACTCTGCAGAATCAGAAACCCTTCTTATCTAGCTTCAGTAACTCATACCTACATTTCTCATACAACTATGTAATAAATACATGTGTATATGACTATCCATATTACATGCTAATAAATACAAATTATAACATACATTCTGGAGACAACCTAGGCAAAATGTCCCTTTGTACTCTGATATCTGCAGTAAGGACATAAGGAACACTAAAAAACTTTAGCTCTTTTGGGAATATTCAACAGAACAATGAAATTTACAAAGTGCGTACTACCTAGAATGGAATATTTTACACACATAACACATTCATCACACACACACACACACACACACACACAAATAAATAATTGTGGATTTTTCTTAAATTTCACATACCTAAGGCCTTATTTACCCAGTTTAACAATATTAGTTTCTAGTCACTATACGTTGGCACCAACATACTCTTAACAGAAGTTAGTAGAAAGAACACTGGGCTAGGTGTCAGAGGTTTAAATTCTAATCCTTGCTCTGCCACTTAGGCAATTCACTTCATTCCTCAGTTTTCTCAGGTAAGATTAAAGGAGTTGGATTGTCAAGATCATTTTTAGATATTTTGTTCTATGGTTTTAAAACAATAATGGTGATAATTATAAGGCTTTTGGCTTATGATTTTATTATGTTATAGTTATTGGATACCACAAAGTACCAAGATTTGAATAGATTCATACACCACAGTGATGTATAACGATGATCTTTTATAGCACAGTGTTTGGGGAAAAAATAGTCAGAAATTAATAACAAGATTTAAATTAAAGGCTGTGCCAGAAATCTGTAAGAACACTAAATCAGTTCCAACTTTAAGCAATAATAATTAATATCCACTAATAATTAAGTGGGTGATATGTAGTTTCAGTTCCAGGTGCCCAAGCTTCCCTTTCTTGTCTCATTATTAAGAATTACAATTGACTGTGCTGCAGATAAACCTTTAAGCAAAGCATATTTCATCTGCTTGCTTAATGGACTGGCATCTTCTTGGAATTCAGAGTTCTGGAACTTAATATTGGTTGTGAGATAATTTACGGTTGACTTCAACAACCTCTTACACTGGGAAAACTCTCAGTCTATTTCACAGTCTGAAACTTTATTAACTTTCATTTCTTAAGTGAAAACATTCCAAACCACGTTCTAGAATCTAGAAGAGGATATAGAGATAGTGGTTACCAGAGTAGAAATTCACAAGACAAAATAAATAAACTAAACTATAAACACTATGGGAAGGTAACAATGATGCTATTTCAAAAAATGGTGTCTTGTCTAGAAATTCTTGTCTATTTATGATAGTGAGACAGCAAATATAACCTGGGGAAATCAGCCCCTAATTGTCTAGTGAGGATTAAATAGGACTCTTTAGATGTCTTAGCACACACTGTTCAAGGCAGTTACCTCATTACCAGGATGGCTTCCCTCTCCCTCAGGGTCTAGTAGCAAGGGAAGGAATGCTGTGTTCTGTAAGTCAGTGCTATCCAAAGACGATATAATTCAAGTCATATGGGTAATTTTAATTTTCTAGCAGTCATATTTAAGAAAGGGAAAAAATGGCTGAAATTATTTTAACAATATTTTTATTTAACCTAATATATCCAAAATATGTAATCAACATAAGAAGTATTAATGAGATATTTTAGATTTTTTTCTTCATGCCAAGTCTTCAAAATCCACTGTGTATATTACAATTACAGCACATCTCAACTTGCGCTAGCCACTTTCAAGTGCTCAAAAGCCACATGAGTTAATGACTACCATATTGGACAGCACAGCTCTGTGCTCATCTTAACAGACATATTTCTCCAAAGTAGAGGTTTGTTAAACCAAAGACCACATATGTTCTGAAAAATATCTATCAAAGGAAGACGCAAGACAAAAATTATATCGAAAGCCTGCTGCCTGCCTGCCTGCCTTCTTTCCTTCCATTCTTACACTGGTCTTTCCTTCTACCAACACTCTGGCCTTGGTACTATGCCAAGAAATACAAGTGTGAACAAGACAGTTGAGGTCAGAGCCCCCGTGAAGTTGACCGTGTAACAGGAAAGAGAGAACTTAATTAAATAAGTCCATAATGAATTAGTTACAAATATGAGAAGTGCTTTGAAGGACTCCTGGCTGCTATGGAGGATGGAACTTACCTAGTCTCAAGGGAGTTGCTGTGGCTGAATGTTTGTGTCTCCCCAAATTTCTATGTTGAAATCTTAACCTGCAAGGTAATGATAGTAGGAGGTGAAAAGGTCATGAGGGCTCTGCCATGAATGGGATTAGTGCCCTTATAAGAGGCTCCAGAGAGATCCCTTGCCCCTTCAACCATGTGAGGTTACGGGGAGAAGATAACCATCGGTGAGGAAGCAGGCCCTCACCATTCACTGAATCTATGGACCCCGTGATCTTGGACTTCCTAGCCTCTAGAACTGTCAGAAGTAAGTGTCTGTTGTTTCTAAGCCAACCATTTTATGGAATTTCTGTTATAGTAGCCTGAACAAAGTAAGACAGGAGTCAAAAATGGCTTCCACCGGGAATTAACATTGACGATGAATGAGTCCTCAAGAACAAGGAGGAATCAGCTTAATGGAGCAGGTGGGTGAGAAAAAAAAAAGTGGGAAGTGGAAATTAATAACATTCTACACAAGGGCAGCAGCATAAGAGAAGAGGTTCAAAGACAAAAGACTTTGCTGAGTTTAAACACTGAAACTGTGGCTGGAGTTTAGACATCAGGAGTATGAAACGTGGTCCAAGACGTGCCCCAAGCATTCAGAATGCTATAGACCATGTTGGAAGAAGCAGTGTGAAAGCAAGAGTCATCTGAGGAGCTCTGGATCAAAAAAGAAGAAATATGGGACACATAGAAAAGACAGTTTAGGGTACACTTTTTATTGTATTTGTCCATCAATAAACCACTGATATGGAGGTCTATCTATAACCCAGGCGGGCCACCACTTTCCCATCTATGCCAATGGTGCAGAACTTCAAATACATAGCTAAAAAACCTAAACATCACTGTACAAATCTAGCCTTTGATTTTATGTACCTTTTGTCCAAGAATAATAGGTTTCCTTTTCGTACCAATTATTAGTGTGGTCTTCAATACTGCCTGTAGCAATAACAAAATGCAATGCTATAAAAACCAAAGCACATATCACTCAAAGAAAGCAACTGGCTTGCCCAAGCAATAGAATTGTTTTTCCCTCCTTTGCTATCCCTAACCTAGAGCAAGTAAATTGTAATTATGTAACGTTTATAATTCATAATTAAATAATTTATATGGACTATTTCCCAACTGTAGTATTCCAATACTATAATTATAAATTTTGGATTATAAAAATTACCCTGTAGAAGGAAAGCCTACATTTTAAACTTTAACTTTCACAAGGAGTAATGGAAAGACACTGAGATCTTCGGAGAATAAAGATGACAATCTAACCCATATTTTGAAGGCTCAGTAAAGACTGCAAGAGGAAGAACAGACAGAAAGCTAGGCAGGGAGATAAGTTAGGAAGTAAAAACAGTAGACCAATCAAGAGATGACAGACTTGGATTAGAGTGTTTGGAGACAGAAGGAAGTTTAGGATATAAAATTGTCTTGACATAGTTATTAATTGCATGTGGGAAGAGAAGATGTGTGGGAGGGCAGTAGAAACAGAAAGTGGAAGTATGGAACCACGGCACCTCCAGAATATTCTTATAAGAAATAGGGTAGGGCTTCCCTGGTGGCGCAGTGGTTGAGAGTCCGCCTGCCGATGCAGGGGACACGGGTTCGTGCCCCGGTCCGGGAAGATCCCACGTGCCGCGGAGCGGCTGGGCCCGTGAGCCATGGCCGCTGAGCCTGCGCGTCCGGAGCCTGTGCTCCGCAACGGGAGAGGCCACAACGGTGAGAGGCCCGCGTACCGCAAAAAAAAAAAAAAAAAAAAAAGAAAGAGAGTAGATCCTTAACTGAAATATTCCCCCCAAATTAGCATATACTTCGCAGCAAGGCATGAAAGACAAAACCCAGAGCTCATACTGCTCTGACTGACTGAAGATCCCTCTCTCTTTGTGAGCTATACATTGACCACTGAGCTTGGAGTGCCTCTGAGATATCAAGGAGCCAATGGAAAACTGTGCATGGTAACTTGTATCCTTGCTCTTGTGTGTACATCTTTGCACTGTTCATACACTATGAAAGTCAACCAAGAGATGAAAAGGCAATCCTAAAAGTGGTCATTCTTACCAGTCTCTGAACCCAGAAAAATCTTGGTGGTCAGACCTAGCTTAACATGTCAAGGATGAATCCAAGCTTTCTGATTTAAACAAGATGGATATTGGTGCCTTTTTTTGAGAAGAGGAACATTAAAAGAGGAATAGATTTGGGAGTAAATCTTCAAATTCAGTTTGGGGTATTTTCAGTTTGAGGCACCAAGTAGAAGTTCGATATACAAACTTAGAGCTCAGAAGAAAAGTCTTTACTGAGGATATAAATGTGGCAATAGTTGACTTTTGAGAAGTAAAGCACTGAGAGTACATTGTGAGTGTTTACTACCCAGGACTGAACATTGAGAATCTCCAAGGATGGAATAAATAAGGATAAGCTAACTAAGGAGTCTAAGTAGAAACCAGAAAGATGGGAGTAAACAATATTTCGAAAGGAGGGACTGACCAGCAGTGTTGGGTGCTACCAAGAGGTCGTGTAAAGGAGGATTGGAAAATACCCACTAGAGTTAGTAAACTGGAGGTTATTAGTAACCACAGCGAGAGGAGTAATTTTTAGTACTGAGGGTAGAAGCCAGATTAGAAAGATATGAGGTGTGAGGAAGAAAAGAAGAAAAGGTGACAATAAATAGAAGATTTTAAGTTTGAACATGAACAAGAAGAAAGTTAAGGACCTGACAAAGGATTGGGGATTGTGGTAAGGTTGTTTGACTGTTTTAGAAAGATTTAAGCCTGCTGAATTGAAATCAACAAGAATCCAAGAGAAAGAGGAATTAAAGGTAAAGTATCCTTCCTATGAAGGTGGAAGGGGATGCAATTTAAAACACAGGAGATTGGTCTCAGCTAGAAGAAAAAACAACTTCATTGTAACAGAAGGAAAGAAGGAGAGAACAGATGTCAATTTGCTTATTCAGACGCAAAAGCTCCCAAATATGGCAGTTCCCCTTTATAGCAGGTAATTCTCATTCAAGTTTTCCAGTACATACATGAAAATTCTGGGGGGCGGGGGGGAATATATATATATACATATACACTCCCTGATATCTCATAGTGTGTGTGTGTATACACACACACACACACACACACACATACACACACACACTCTCTTAACTACACTGAGTATCTACTGAGCTATGACAAGTTTCCCAGGGATATCATTCAGAGCACCATCTGCACAGATAAACCTGGAAGACCCGTTACCTGTGTATTCCTATGGCAGGCTAGAAGAGCAAAAAGGGACTGATTTAAGTGTCAGAAGAACTTGACTCTATTCCTAACTCTGTCACTCTCAGTTTGGGTAAGTCACTTACCTTCTCTGTTTTATAATGTCCTCACCTGTACAGAGTAGCAACAGGTGATAGATGATAGATGACTGATGGATAGATAGATAGACAGATAGACAGATAGATAGATTCAGAGAAGGAAGAAGAAATGGCTTTTCGGGAAGCATGTGCAAAGACACAGATATGAAAGGGCTTGTCATGTTTAATGAATTTCATTGTGACTGTGGCAGTGAGTTCCTACAACATCCTGAACACTGCGTACTGGGGTTGTATGTAAAGTGTCAAGTATCTCATTACCACGGGGCTCCTTCTGTTACTATTTATTTTTATATTATGGCATACTAATAACATATTCCATATTTGTGTAGGAATTTTATATATATACATATACAAACATACTCCTATTTGTTCCATGAAATACACTTTTAAGGTAGGTATTAGTCAATTCCACTCCTAATATTTGTGGGACCCAGGGCAACAGAATAAATGGTAACCCACATACCACATGTTTAATATTTAAATTTGTAAGTCAAGGTAACTAACTGTATAATTAAACATTTGGTTTTGCTATTTGAAAATTATACATTCCTAATGACCCAGAAGTAGCCCAGGGTTGAACTTAAATTCTTTGGACTCCACAGAATCTTCTGTCAAACAGGGCAGCACTGGGAGAACATGCCGCTCGTCTCAAAGCTCAGACCTTCTAGGGTTCCAGATCCTCAGAATGTGGTACAGAATGAGGAAGCATGGGCTCTAGGTGGACATAAACCCTTAGCCCTTTGGACTCCTTGCTCCTGGAGGAAGGCCAGAATGGAGTCCAGAACAAAGGCCCTCTCTCTGAGAATTAGAAGATTCATTAGTATTCGTACTATATTACTTTATCATGAAGGTAACTGGGGCTCAGAAAAGTGAGGTAACTAACTATTACCTAGCCCATCACTAGTACATGGTAAGCTTTCAATATTGTCTGAATAAATGGAGAACAAATGACATACACCTAGTTAGTGGCATTGTCTGAAGACGAACACAGTTTCCCTCTCTCCAGAGCTAATTCTTTGGTTCCAAGCTGACCTAAATACATATTGCTATGTGGGTTTCTCATGATTCTGGATACTCTTTTTGATAGTTTATGTACTCACACACTGTGTTAGTGTCTAAGTACACACATGCTTATGCGTGCTCGTGTGCATGCACGTGCGCACACACACACAAACACACAATATGCTAGCTGCAGCCTTCCTCGGGACTATACCTTAAATATGGTTTGTGGCAATTACTGTTTAAAGCCAATTTCATTATTTAATTTTTTCCCTACACAAATTTCATCTGTTATAAGTTCTGACTGATTTATGACTCAGGGATGCAACACTTACACATCTCACCCTCCAAAACAACATTTAAATCTTATCAAAAATTATTTTCTCATTTTCTTAAATTTACTGTAAAAATAAAGTCCTATCATCCACTGAAATGCAGAAAAACACGAATTTGAAAGTTAAAGGAAGGCTCTGATATTGTCATTATTCAAGTGATTTATGTAATTTTTCTTTTTTTCTTCTTTTCCTTCTACATCCACAGCAATGCATGAACAGAAACAAAGAAGTATGTAAAGAACACAAATTGAAAATGACCAATTGGGTGGGTGCAAAAATAAAACTATTTCTGATCTACCCAACAAAGAGGCTACTGGGAGAGACAATCTTGTGTAATAGAAAGAACACTGGAATTAATGTCAAAAGCTGAGGGGCAAAAAGAAACTAAAAGCTATTGAACACTTACCACGTTCCAGGCAAAGGGTGAGTACCTTTCTATATTTTATTGTCTTCCATAAGGTTGACACTAACCTGCCTGGTACTCCCTTATCCCTAAACACTGCAGACGGTTGTAGTAGCTACTTACATGGCATCACAGAATTCTGTAACAATAACATGAAAAACAATGATATGAATACAAAAAAGGGGCAAATGTTAGCAGGGATCTGCACTGTGTTTGAGAAAAAATGTAGGGAATCCAGAGTGTTCCTGTTTCAGACGTAGGTGCCTGCACTGCAAATTCAAGGATCGAAATCAGATCCCATTATTATCAGTGAGTCGGAACGTGTCCTGGTGTGCCTGCCTGTGGGAAAGCCCTACAGAGAAGCTGGTGAATATTTTATGATGAAATCTCAGAGGAAGAACTCGAATGACACCTCACAGTTGGCCCTTTTGTGATTTCACAGAAGAGAAGTGACAAGTGTAAGACCAGTTAGGAGTCACTCAGAAGCTTCGAAGTTTAAGGCACTGTAAGTATATCTAACCATTTTGTTAGATGATTAGACATGCAAGCATGTTTCTTTTTCAGGTTTGGAGAAGGAAAGTTACTTATTAATAAAACTAATTCAGAAAGCCTAGTTCTGCTTGAATAATCTTTGATACATTTTTAAAAATAGATTTTATTTTACGTCTTACCTCATTCTTTCATTAATTTACGATCCTTATTTTCAATAAGTAACAAAACAGAAATGGAATAACTTTAAAGTTTGATTGTAGCTACTCTTAATAGAAGTAATTAAAAATACATAAAATATAAGTGTTTATGAAAACAATCTAACAATCTAACAATTTAGATTGTTAAAACAATCTAAATCAGTGTCATGGAATCTCAACTACAGAAAAGGAATTGTTATACTCGAGGGCTTCAGGAGTTATACTGCATTTTACTTAAAATATGTGAAGTTATAGAAACTGACATATATTAGATATTTTGTTTGTTTGGTTTTTGTCTAGTGAAATATAATGATATGCCAGATACTGTGCTAGATTTTGTGGGGCTACAATTAGAAATCACATACTAAAAAGAATTCAATCTATAATATTATGGGAGATATATGACTTACAAATACATAATTTCAATACAGTGATAAATGGAATGACTTGGAGATAAAGGGAGTATAGAAGGAAAAACAAAATTTTTAAATTAATACCACTTGTTTCTTAAAGCCATCAAAATTTTATGTTTTTCATATATTTTACCTTTTTGAAAGCAACATGCTATGTGTTGCCAACTGTGAAATGCTATAAATAAGTAGTCATTTGGAAAATATATTTTTAAAATTCAATTTTTAAAAAAAATTAAACATATGAAAAAGAAGAAAAAAATACGTAAAAACTTTTACTCATATCTTAGGAAATATAAAGCAGTGTCAAATTTTTTTCATTTATTTCCTGATACTGATGTCTGTGGTACCCAATTATTGAAAAAGGAAGTCAAAAAATAAGAAGGAAACAAAGCTAATCAAGAAAAAAATAAAAGAAGGTAATGTTGTAATGAAACAGAATTGAATGGCTAACAAATGTGAAAAGACTTAATTTAACAATATCTAGTCCACAGTTTTCCCCTGAAATCTGGGACCATCTGCACTGACCATTTCCTCAAGGGGAAGGTTGGGAACCACTTACACATATTTTAATGTTATCCCTTCAGCCTGAGCACTTCCTCTCTTTTAATTCTAGATTTTAAAAAGGCAGCTGAGCATTCCTAGTTCTTAGATTGATTACATAAAGTGAAAAGAAAAAGAAAACAAAACTAGATCAATTCTACTCTATTTTGATTCTAACTAAAATCGATGTTAAACCTTTACTTGACACAAGAGGTTAATAAATAGGCATTCTCTTAAAAGTGTACTAAGTAGAAGCTCCACCTTTCAAAATGCATTATTTCTATGACAGGTTAAAAACCAGGGGTGTCAAGTACAAGCTACAATTAACTACATGATGGCAGAAAATTCAACCCAAGGAACAAATGACAAAATAAATATTGTATGTCTGATTAAAATCATCATCCATAGTATCTGGGCAATAAAAAGAGCTACCTATACTTAAACATCATATTCTAAGGTTCTCATTTCAGTTTTAAATATTTAATCGAAACCAAGATGGGTACTAGGGTAACCCAGGAATATAAAGAAAGAGCTCTCATAGGCTGACTCAAAATCATCGACTTGGTTGCCTTAGTTTATGAAAAACACTCAAATGTCCAATGAGTTTTCCTTCCACAGAACACATTCAAATTGACTGTTCAGATTGCAAGCTGAGTGGAAAACATCAAAATGGAGGGATGGGGGAGAGCCTTTTGTGCTGTGTACTTTCAAGTATCAATAACGGCTGGGAAATGCAGCCACAGGGTTTCCCATCTCTATTCCTTTGTTCATGTGCTTATCACCCACATTTATTCCTATTGAAATCTTTCTAGTCTTCCTTGGCCTGGCTCAAATGCCACACTCAAAGTACGGGGGCTGTGGATAAATGCACTAAGAGGAAGATAAAGAGATTGACAACAAGATCTCAGGAAATCATAGCAATGTTCAGGCCATTTAAAGGTGCTTTTGTAAGCAACTGGGAAATTTTACAAAGGTTTTTATGGGGAAGTAATGTGATATTAAGGATGTTTTTAAAAAATTCTGTTCAGACTGATTAAGGATTCAGGAAAAGGAAAAGGAAAGGAAAAGGAAAAGGAAAAGATCAACAACATTCAGGTTAATAAACAGGTATTCTCTCAAAAGTGTATTAAGTATAAGATCCACCTTTCAAAATGCATTAGAACTGCAGGTTATTAAAAAAACAAAACAAACAAACAAAAAAAAACCCTAAATCTTGGCAGTGACAAGAGAGATGGAGGAAAGATAATATGGAACAAAGATTATCAGTTTACCTGATGTTCGTAACTGTACCTGATTCATCTTACTTTCCTCAGTTCCCAGAAAGTCCTCAGTTAGTGCCTGACAAATAAATGAAGTTTAAAAAAAAAAAAAAAAAAAAAATTTGCAGAGATCAAATCAATGAGGTTGGTGATTGGATATGACAATAAAGAGAGATGAGTCAAAGATAAGAGGGGTTCCCAACTTGGCAGACAAGAAGGCTGGCGTCAGGAAACTGCCAATATTTGCTAAGTGCATACTAGCTATCATAAAGAATGTCACTCACTGAGATGGGAAACTCAAGATACAAAGCAGACTGAGATCTGGGGGATGATAATAATTACATTCAAGACAAAGAAGGTTGCAGTTGAGTTAGAAGCGGAACCACATGGAAGTAAACAGCATGTTACTGGAAATCTGGATGAGGAACTCAGATGTCAGCCTGAGTCAGAAATATACAGGAGACACGTGAAGTCAATAAAGGTGACTTCACCCAAGGAGAAAAAACAAACTAACAACAACAACAACAAAAAATCAGGAACACCTCTATTAAGGACATCATTCAGCAAACACTAATATTCACCAAGATAACACTGGTCTCGTGGACTCTCTGTCAACAGGTTCAAAGTCTAGCAGAAGAACAAAAACTATAAAAACAATTTGAAGAAAGTGTTATGAGTATTATGACTAGTGTATCTACAGAGGAAATGGGTGCATAAAGGAGAAGATGGAGAATTTTACCTGGGAAATAGGTCTGAACGATGAATGGGGCTTGCATGAGCACAAGGAGTCCCAAAAGAGCCACTGTCTTGGGACTCATAAAATGTGCATCTCTTCATTACATTGGTGAACAGACTGTAACAGTGAAATTGTGAACAAGATATGCTCAGAACTCTTAAAATTAGACACAATAAGGCCTTTGAGCATATAGCTTACATGCTGGGAGAACTACCCATGAAAGTGCCTGAATCAATTCAGATGAGGTCTAGACCAACTGGAGACTTAATTTAGAATGCAGGCAAAAACCACTTTTGAAAATCCTAAGAGTTTGGTTAACACAAAAAAATAATAAAATCCCTACTGTGAAATTATAAAGTTCTTTTCTCAAAGCACATTATAAACGGCAGCTGCAAGAGCAGTTAACCAAATATTACTGTGCCGAGGGATAAAATGACCTTCTAAAGCCCTCACAGAAATTCTAATCTAGACTGAGGGTATTTTACTCTGGGTTTATCAGACCAAACCTGGGTTATAATGTTGATTCCAAGCAATACCCTCTACAATGATATTGATAAATAGGAGCTTATCCAGAGGCAGGTAATCAGGTTTATTAACACACCTACTATATGTCATGCAATTTCAGGTGCTATAAATCCTAAACGTGACCTTGTATTAGACTTCAAATTCAAGGAAAAGGCCAAACTTATTTTTCATAAAATAACATGATCAATGGTTCAAAAGATAAAACTGAATTTCCCCTATTTATATTGTCACCATACTGCATAGATAAAGAATTGGGAAAAACTGAAGAAGAAAAAAGTCAAATACCAATAATACCTAAGAGAACAGATGAGATGGGTGACATACATAAATGAAAATCACAGAAATGCAAAAATCACAGTTTAGGCAATATTTTAATTACACCCTTCTTTTCTAAATCTTATACTTTTACCACTAATGAGCACAGTTAAATTTCACCAACTCTCCATAATATAAATGTGATGATTGCTAAGAGTATGTCAAGTCTGATATTCAGTAAATGTTGGTTTCTTCCTTAATTGATGAAGTCTCAGTAGAAATATATCAAAAAGGTATGTCTTAAAGTCGGGGAAATCTAAAAACTTGATAATTAAGGCATGACTTTTCTCTCTACTATCATTCCTATTCCAATGGCACATTCCCACTGCTTAATTTAAAACTGTCATGGGATATGATGTTTCACATTAGCTTATTCAGAAATCAGTCTTCAACTCGCACTCAGTATCACATAGTCCCTTTTGCTGTCCATTTTTCGTTTTTATCTTCTCTTTGAGGCGGCACTAGTAAATAAATAAATGTCATCTACATTAGAACAAAATCTAGTTCCACCATCTTATTAAATCCCTTCAGTGCTGAAGTCCAAATCTATGTAATAATCTATCTTGAATGCCCAGCGAAATGCAGAAACTAAAATAATACAAAGAAAATTTAGAAATACAGTCAATTTGTGTTCAGTTAAATTAGTGGATCTAAGTACAAATAAAGAATATGGGGGAGATCAATTAAACAAAAATACAGGTGTTAATTTTTTGCTATTCCCTTAATATACATGTCAAGTCTTCTGGAATTTCATGTCCAACAAAACATATCATTAAGCTACTTTCTTACATCTGACATACAGATATCTTGGAATCCAACAACCTACCCCCTGTAAGAATTAACACCAGAAATACACATCAAGAATGATAAAGCTGAAAGGGATCTCAGAAACCACCTGATACAACCCCTTTATTCTGAAAATGAGGAAGCTAAGCTGAAGAGAAGAAAAATAGCTTCCCCAAGGTCAAAAAGTCCAATGCTATTTTTATGACACTGTTACCTTAGACTGAATCAAAGGCCTCTTTTATTCATATCTTCTCAAGAAAAAGGCTGGGTTTCAAACCCAGCAAAAGAATAAATACAGAGGACTGCAGCATACACAGAAGACTTACTTAATGTGCTATCAATAGCTTTAAGAGTAAAAGAAGAGAAAAGAAAAGCCAATGAGGTAAGAAAGAGTTGACAGAAAGAAGCTCTTTCATTAGACCCAATCAATACTGTATTCCCCCATCACTCAGAGCTTCACCAAGGAAAGTGAAACCGGAGTGAATATGTTCCCTCAAGACTATTTTACAGTAAAATGGCTTGTTGGTCTCAACTGTAAATGTAAGGACCAGGCATGCATGAATTTGAAATCAATGGCAAAGGTTATTTCTCATTAACCCAATGTTAAGAAACCAAAGCCAGTCAAAATAGAAACGGGCCCTTTTCCAAACTGGCTACACCACCCACTTCCCCTCCATTTCTGGAGCAAAGAGATAAATTAATATAAAGATGCTCTGTTTTGTAGCATTTCCATAGAAACTCCCCCTTTATAAGTAGTTACGCTGCTGAGAAAGAAGAAAGTATATACTGAGTGAAACAAGGGTGGCAACTGAGAGGTGGGTTGGGAGGAAGGGAAGATGTAAGTGCTAAGTATTTATCTAATAGCTATACACCAAATGAAAATGGATTAATGATATTTTTGTATATTGAACAAAAGGAAATTAATATTAGCTTAAAATACTAATTCCTTTTCTTGCTCAGCATTTTCACATTTGTGCAGAAATTCCCTTGAAACCTGACTAGTACTGATGCCATGAGCACACTAGTCGCCAACAGAATTCATTTCATTTGGATGAGTTATTTCTGACCACCTACTATGGAGACAGCATTGAAATGATAGTGTCCTTTTCCTACAGGAGCTCATACTCCAAAGGCAGAGACAGGTACTTACGCAGTAATTATAAGACAAGACAGACTGAACTGCAGACGACAATACAGATATAAAGCCAAGTGAAGGGGCAGGCAGTGATTCATTCTACCTGGAAGGATCTGAGAAGATGTGGCATAAGAGATGGGAGTTGGGCTGGACTGCCGCAGGGTGGGAAAATGTGGGGCTATGTCTGAGTAAGGGAAAGACAGGTATGGAAATTATCAGCATGCCTTGTGGGGAAACCAACTATAAATTATGGAACTGAAATGGTCAGATGCTGTAAATGTTCTATGTATGCAACAAGGCTGGGGTTGGCTAGAGCACTGTGGGAGGAGAGGTAGAGAAAGAACCTTGATTATGCAGCATATTCATGTTGATAACATATATAATCAAACAGCATGCTCTCAGCCAGGTCTTGAGCCCACATGTATTTTTGAAAGACAAATTGTAGGGAATTTCTTAAAATTAAGAAATTATTATTTTTCTTGAAATGTAGACATTACAGGAGAAACTGTCCAGAAGAACACAGCAAAACTACAACTTGGAACGCAGTACTACGAATCTGGCCAGAGTTAACAAAATTATAGGCTGCCCTACAGGAAAAGGATAGGTACCTCTTCATTACTGCCATATCCCATTCCCAAGCACATGACAAAACAGCTATTCAATAGGTGTCTGACAATATAACTTGACTATAGATATTTAAAAGCAACTACCCACATTTAAATTGCTCAAAACAAAGAAGCAGATGGATAATCTTGCTACCGTCAGTGGGCAATGTCCCACAGGAGACAGCTATGGTGTAGCAGTAAGGCACAGGCTTATGTTTATAGGCTTAGTCTCTGTGTTTGCTCCGCCTTTCATAGTTATATGACCTAATTTACCCCTTCAGAGGCTCCCCCATAAGGTGGGTGATTGCAATGAGCGCTGACGTTTTCTAATGCAAACCCAGTAACGCTTTAAATCACATACCCCACTAGGTGGGTCTCCCTAGGCTGATGTCACAGTTACTCATTCTCAAGTGCAGACGTGTAATGGCATGAGACAAAAGCTTCAGACTGAATGTGGTTGCGTAACATGATAAAGAGAACAGGCAGGACTGTGCTTTAGGTAAAAGTAACGGGCGCCAAGGATCCTCCACCTTCAGGTTTCCAACCAAAATGGTGGATCCCATTAGCAGAATCATGAGTGGAATTCGAACTCAGGAGGCTATATAGTAACCCAGAAATGCAGCCCAGCAAAACCTCAAAGAAGGGAGTGATGTGGAAACACTAGGAAAAGCATGATTTCAAAGTGCATTTCCTTCCTCGTGCTGCTTGTCTCATGACCTGTAGGTGGAAAGAGAGGAGAGGCAGGCCTCTCAGGACACCAGAACTTCAAGATGCTACCAACTATTGATACTTTCCTGAGCAAAAGCTACAGAGGAGAAGGGCCCTTGGGCCTATCAGAAGACAGGTTCAGCAAGGAGGCAAACAGGAACCCTCTCCACCATTCTGAAGGGAAAGTAAATTTCCAGTCTCTCAGAGCGCTATCCCACAAGAAGAAGACTGCGGAGGAAACTTGGGTTTCTATCAAGGTGACCTCCTTTCTAGAATTCTGATTTTCAGAATCATCACCTCATTTGCCACTTATGTTTAACTTCATGGCTACACACTGGTTACAAAAGTCCTCTGCAGTCCTCCCTGAAGCAATGAAGCATGACAATGACACTGCTTTAACTCTATCATGAGAATTTGACTACAGATCCCTACTTTTGGTACTTATTTAAATTTTGCCCCCATTCTTAATTATTTGAGGAGTATTATCTGATTCCAGGCCACTGTGAAGGTGACCTGGGTCATCTTTTGAATTCCCAAAATTAAACATTAAAGTCACCAGTAACAATAAAAAAATACAACTTCTGGAAATTTTTATTTTTTTCTTTTTGTAATAATTTATACAAGCTTAAAGATTTTCTCTCCTGAATCTCATTCACACTTCACTTTAATCCCCCTTTTTACCTTAGGTTTAAAAAATGTCTAAAACGCTGCAGTACACTGGATTTAATTCCTAACTTTTAAGGCCTAAATTGGAGTCAAAAGAAATAAAGACTGATATTTTAGGCAAAGAGATGTTTAATAGCACATTTCAGGTAATTAAACCATGGGATGTAGTTAGGAATGTTCTAAACAGCACACTAGGAAAATAGTTTTAATACTTCCTGTGTAAGTAGGAAACAGGGAGCAGATGAGTATTTCATGTCACGGGTCATGGTCATGAGTGTTCCTCCTGGGAGGAGGGGAGCTATTTAATGACTTTTCAAGCTAAAAAGGCTCTTAGATATCCTTTAATATAGTACCACTGTTTTGCAAAGAAAGACACTGAGGCCCATTTCCAGTGCTGGCAGAGTGAAAAGAAAAGTCAACTAGGAAAAACAAACCTGAGTTCAAACCCAGAATTTACTTCTCACTAGTCTTGTGAACTTGAGAAGCCCCAGGCTTGCCATATCTCAGCATCCTTATATGAGAACTGGAGATACTAACTTCAGAATCCCTTTTCCCTTGAGGCTTGCTGTAAAGGTAAGTTTCAAGGAGTCGGTGTGTCATTTACTCATTTATTTAACAGTGATCAAAGAACTGCAGTGACACAGGCAAGATGCTGAGAATCTAGCAATGAACATGTCACGGTCCCATCCTTAGGAGCTCACATGCTGGCCAGGAAGATGAGGCACATAAACATATCATATAATGTGGCTCAGGTTTTGGACACCATTAAATAACACTGGAAAGACTCAACAATAAGCAAAAGGAAGGGACCATCATTATAATTAAAATTAATGTGCACAGTTTCTAGGCCTCATAAATGTATTCTAAAGGCATTAATGAATAAAATAATTATTCTTCGTTTCAGGGTCACAAGGTATCAAGTGATGGGACTTGAACAGGTTGGTTGTTCTCAACCTTGGCTGCATATCAGAATCTCCTTGGAGGTTCAAAACAAACAAACAAGCAAAACCAATAACTGATGTCTGGGCCCCAGAGTAGATACAAGAAATCAGATTTTCTGGTTGTGTGGCATTAGCACATTATAAAAGCTCCCAGGTGATTTCATTTTCAGCTAGGCTGAGAACTAGTGGCCTGTATAATATCTAAGCTCTAACGTTTCGTGATTTGACTACTGATTTATTTGTCCGCTGTCATTCTTTTCTAGGAAACTAGGTTTGGTCTTAGACCTTAGGGTTTCTCTAATGACCTCTGAAAAGTCATTAAGAAAAGGCTGTACACACTTAAATTCCAGTGAAGGGGCATTAACAGAAGTATGACTAGAAGCAGGGAGCCTGGGGGTGTATAAGTACCACAAACTAATCAAATGACTAACAACAGGTGGACAAATAAGGAGGACATTACAAAGTTCGCCTTGCCAAAGGCACTTGATTATGCAAAAACCACTGAACTTGGCCCAAACTCATGTATGAAATCCACCTAGGTGCCACACATATAAAAGCCATATTCAGAATATACTCACAACTAAACTAGGTCAAGTATCTTTAGAAGTTTGTTAGACACGAAATATTTTGTTTCAATTTGAAAGGACTAGAAAAACTATTAAGGTTTTCTACTTTCCTCAATATTTTTCTCTGCCTAAAATACATTTGCTTGTAGGATTACCCTTGCAAGGTAGTAGCCATAAATCAGTGGAGGAGGGGAAGTTCCCTAAAGAGTTCACAGTAAGGTAGATAGCCTTACACAGAGGGGTATTTAGGATCTTCATCATATTGTAAAACTGTTAACCAATAAATAATAATACCATTATTATTTATATTATAAATAAATGTATATAAATATATTTATGTAAATTTATATAAATAAATTTATATTATAATACCAATAAATAATACCATTACCCAATTTTTCACCTTAGCATTCCGCAGTGCTTTGTAGTTTGGGATTGATAAGTATTATGTGACGCACACCAACCCTGCTTCTCCCCTAGTTGTCCTCCATCTCAGCAAAGGCACCACTCACTATTGAATTGTTTAGGCAGGATTCATCCAGGCACCTTATGCTCTCTTGACCCATACCTGCCTATTATCAGGCTCAGGTCATTCTACCTCCACCTACTCTTTTCACATCCATGACCACTGCCATAATGTTTTGTGTTAACATCATCTATACCTAGACTAGTGGTTCTCAAACTTTTGGCTCTCAGGACACTTTTACAGTCCTAAAAATTACTGAATACCCCAAAGAGCTTTTGTTTATGTGGCCTATATCTTTCAGTATTTACCATGTTTAGAAATTACAACAAATTTTTTCAAATATTTATTAAAAATAACAATAAGCCCATCAAATGTTAATATAAATAGGTGGTTTAATGAAACCTAACTATATTTTCCAAAACAAACAAAATGAGCGAACAAGTAGTTTATGTGTTTTCCAGTGTCTTTAATGTCTGCCTTAATACAAATCAGCTGGGTTCTCAAATCTGCCTCTGCATTTAATCTCTTGTGAGATGTTGCGGCTTTAGTGTCTAAAGATAACCTGGCCTTACACGGATACACGGTTTAAAAGGGAGGAATAGCCTTTTCAGATGATTGTGGATATATCATCTAGTCTCTGGAAAATTCCATTGGACACTTGTGACAGAATGAGTGAAAAAGATGAATAATTAGTATTATTAGGAAATATCATTATGAAAATAGGTTTAATCTCGTGGACCCACTGAAAGGTCTCCAAGGAGCTTCCAGGGCCCGCGTACCACACTTTGAGAACTGCTGGCCCAGACTGCTGCCCTGGCCCCCTTATGATTCCTTAGCTTCCACTCTGGCTCCCCTACAATCCACTGTCCTCTCCAAAGCCAGAGTGTCCATTTAAATATGCAAAAGTCACATTATATCACCACCTACTTCTGACTCTCTTTGGACCCTAGATTAAAATGTGCAATCTCTCTGAGGGTCTCCAAGGCCCTGCACAACTCAGCCCTGCCAAGCTTCCCAAAATCACCTGGACCCCCTTGCTCCTGTCACTCCAGTTACACTTCAACTTCTTCAAAAGCACCGAACTCCCTCTCACCTCAGTCTCATGCAAGCTATTCTCCTCTGCCTTGAACATTCTTCTATCCTTTGCTGCCTGCCTCACCCTTCAGAACTCAGCCTACAGGATTCTTCCTCAGAGAGATGTTTCCTGAACAAATGCTAGAGATAGCATTTTCATTTTACAGATCAGCAAACTGAGGCTCAAAGTATTAAGAAACTTGCCTAATGTTCTCACAAATAATATCTCCAGAATTTGGATTCAGATCCCACACCAACGTCCATGAACTTAATCACTCTGCTACACAGTCGCTTAAACAGTAACTGTAAAAAACATTTTTAATTAAAATATTTGTTTGTAAAGGCTAAATCCTACAGGGCTCTCCTGACCTTGTTATTAACCTCTTTACTTCTGAAAACATGCGAAGCAGTTATGTTTATAGTCAAGAAGGTCTTCCCCTCTGGACCCAAGTCTCCCAATGGGTCCTTAGGTGTCCCAGGTGGCACCCCTGACATCTCCGAGGCTCCCGCATGCAGGGAGGGACATCCCAGCCAGGAGCCTGGGAACAGCACGTGACAACACAGCCACAGGACTGCTTCTGCAGCACCGGCCTGCAGACCTCCAGCAGCCTTCCCACTTCACTCCTCCTCACTAGAGATCCTCCCTGGGGGCTCCAGATCATACCCAGAGCAAAGTAACATGACCCGCCACATTTCCTTGAACTCTTCATCAGATTCCCCCCAACTGGAGTGTCCCAGCTTCAAATCACATTGATTCCTTCAGATTCAGCCTCCTTAGCTCGAGGTGGTGGGAGATAAAGACAGATGATCTGCAGGGTGCGGGCTGGGGTTTCTGAAACAGCTTAGCCACTTCCTGACTCCATAAACCTGAACAAGTCTGTCTGCTACTTTGAAACTTAGTTCTCTTATTTCAAAGATGGGGGGCTAACTATGTCAGTGGGTCGCTATGAAGAATAAAGGGGGCAGAAGTTGTGAAGAAACTCCGTAAATCCTGAAGTTATACAGTCAAGGAAGTTATCGTTAAAAGTTATTATCATATATGATTAATTTAGAGACATTTTGCATCTAAGGCCCCTCCCTCTCACAGATGCTTAGAAAGTGGCCTCAGAACCAGAGCCCTTTATTTTTCTTTATCTTTTTAATTAATGTTTATTGGAGTATAGTTGCTGTACAATGTTGTGTTAGTTTCTGCTATACAGCAAAGTGAATCAGCTGTACGTATTCATATCAATATATCCCCTCTTTTTTGGATTTCCTTCCCATTTAGGTCACCGCAAAATACTGAGTAGAGTTCTCTGTGTTTTACAGTAGGTTCTCATTAGTTATCTATTTTATATATATTAGTGTATACATGTCAATCCCAATCTCCCAATTCATCATATCACCACCCTGCCCCGGTATCCACACGTCGTTCTCTAGGTCTGTGTCTCTACGTCTGTCAGAGCCCTTTAGATGTGCTGCATTTCTCTTTGGACAACAAGTAAAGCTCTGTAGCTTGATGGGTAGGCCATCAGATAGAATCCAAAATGTAATATATTAACTTGGTCTCCTATGTCTAATGAGACTGTTTATGAGAGTTCTCATAAAACCTATAATTCTAGAAAGAAGGCATAGCGAATATACATTATGACAAAGTACTCAAGAAAGAGACAAGAAAAGACTAATTACTACTAACAAGTTTTTCAAACCAAATCAACACTGTAATATCTATGTAAAAATATGCTCTCAACAAGACTAAAAGCAATAGTGTTTGACTAGTAAGCCCAGTACTTTCTTTAAAATATAATTGTATGAGACAAACTTTAGTTTCTAAAGATCTTCTAAAATATTCCTATTGCTTCCTCAAATACAGACTGCCTCATTCCCTGCAAATTGTTTTTCTAAGTCTGTTCAAGAATATCAACTTCATTAAAACTTTAAAGACTTAATCCTGAGTTATGGCTTGATGAGATCTCTGTGGGATGAAAGAAATCAAGAGATCACAGTACCTGCTATTTTAAAACGATCTTACAACAGAAACATCATTTGTTGATGAGAATGCACTGCCGTAGAGAAAACAGGATTTAAAAGACACATACAAAATATCACTTTAAACCCTAGGGTGGGTTTCTAAAGAGAAAAGCCTGGGTTTTTTTTTAACAAGACATTAAGCCAAATATCATTTAATTAGGCTGATTTTGTTGTTCAGATATGAGTCATACTTTTAAAGGAGAAAATACAATAAGACTACTTGCTATAAATGTAAAGTATCACCTGTCATGCGAATGTATTCTTGATCTATATATTGACCAGAATTATTTCAATTTATAAAAATCTAATTTATATTCCATAAATTACATGATTAAGCATTTCTCCTTTTTTTTGTCAGTTTTCTTCTTGAAGTTTCTATTTTCTGTGATGCTTCCTTCTTCAACATCAAAGGATATATTTGATAGTAAAATTTGGAATGAGTATGCTATTAGATACTATACATCGACCAAAACAAGTCAGAAAAATACTAAAATATTCTGAGTAACCTCAATTTTTATAACAGAAACAAGGACTCAGAAACAAGCAGAAACAGGGACTCAGAAAAATGACAGATGAAAATCAACAAAATTTAGTAAAATTATAATCACTTCTTTGATTTATTTTACCCAGTCGGTATAAATATACTACATCATTCTTTAAGAGGGAGGTAATATAAAACCAAAAACTTAAGTTATGAAAAACATCTAATGTTTTTTAGGTGCGGAATTTTCCTGATTACTTCTGATTTTTTAATGCTCCGGTTTGAGGGAAGGAATTAAATTATATAGAAAAATAATAAAATCACAAAATCACTTTAAAAACATAGATTTAGGCTTATCTAACTACTCTGTACTTTCCAGAGAGGCTCTCATTTGAAAACTCAAAGAGTGATACGAATGACCTCCAAGGTTCCTGGCTGCTCCAACATTCAAAGATTCTATAAACACCTTTCCCTTCCTGATGGTGAATGCTATCCATTACCTGCAGCAACTCCCGAGTCAAAACATAAATAATTCTGGAGTCAGTCATTTGTACAGATGTTTCCATTCAAAAGTAAAACAAATATTGGAAATAAATAAGCCATGTAATTCACGTGGATGTGCTAATAGCTTAGATATGGCAAATTAAGCGGTATCAACATTTAAGCAAGTATTCCAGCAGGTCTGGCTCATACAGGTATTTCACACATAAATAATTACTCAAGAAATAATGACCATAGGAATGCTCCTTTCTTTATTAGAAAGTCCACAAACAGAACTGTTCTAAAGGCTTTTTTATGGTTCAGTGCCCTCGGCCAACGTGCCAGTTCAAGGTCTCCAAAATTTCGTTTCCAAAGGGCTACAGCCCGCACAGTGCCTAAGGGGCTAACTATTCCTGCACTGTCTGTATGTCTTCACTGTTGGATTTACTTTTATAATGCAGGCTGCTATAGGATGGTCACTTTATTTTTTTTTTAATTTATTTTATTCAAGTAGAGTTGATTTACAATGTTGTGTTAATTTCTGCTGTACAGCAAGGTGATTGTTATACACATATCATACATTTTTTTCATATTCTTTTCCATTATTCAGTATCACAGGATATTGAAAATAGTTCCCTGTGCTATACAGTAGGACCTTGTTGTTTATCCATCCTATGTATAATAGTTTGCATAGGATGGTCATTTTAGAATCCCAATTGCCTGTGTCTCCTTCTACCCATTACCTCCTCTATGAGACCGTATTCCTGTTCTAATTACAAAATAATAATGATAACAAACCTTAATGGTAAAAGTAAATAATGCACAAAATTATTTCCATTCTTTGACAGAGGACACCCAGTTCATCCTACCACTTTTTTCTGTGTTGTGTTATGAAGTGCACAGGCAAGAAGAATCAACTGGATCAAGTTCTAGCCCCAATCTTTCCACAATCTAGCTGTGCAATCTTGTATAAACCACCAACTTGCTATGGCTCAAGGATTTCTTATTTTAGGAAGGATTTTGCTACACAATCCCAGTGTAAGCCATCACTGTGCTCCAGGGAGGGCATTCACAAAGCATCTGAGGTGCCCGTGGTCCTGGAACTGCACAACGGGAGGTCTTGCCCTGCCAATTCTCACATTTTCATAATGCAATATCATGATTTTGAAATCTGAGACCTTAACTGTGTAATTTCAGTATTCCCTCTGTGTTTATGAGGTTTCAACATGATATGTGTCAGAACTTGGTAAGCTAAGACAAGGATTAAGAGACACTCAATGTGTCAGCCCTGAAATCAGAAATACAACCGTGGCCTTTCCCATCCAGTACCTGACTTAGCTTCACTGTTTCAGGCTCTCTCCCCTGGCAAGTCTGGTCCATGGAACTTGTGTCTCGACGGAAATTCTTTATCAGGACAAGTTATTCCACTTTACCATTTGTGACTCAGTTTGTAGCTCACAGTATGTAGCTTAGAAAGGCTAGTGAGTTCAAGGATAACTCAAATATTAAGTGAACATAACATCAAAGCGCTTGTAAAACAGATTTGCTCAGATAGTTTTTTTCCTTTTGGTGTTTAGCAACTTTCTCCCAATCCAGCTAAAGAATCCTCTCTGGAATTGAGATGTGGAAGGTGCTATATCTCTATATATAGGCTCATCCCATACTACATGAATCATAGTCACTGACAGCAAATCAACAGGTTAATTGTTTGGCTTTGTTAGTAACAATAACAGGACACTATCATCTTCCCCAAAAGCTTTGCTGCACTCTATGCTCCCATTCTTCTCAGCTAAGCTTCATAACAAACTGGAGTCCACCGTGGACAGAAACATGCGTGCTGCCTTTGCACTGGGCATGTCTTAACAGGTCCTGTCACGTCTCTGCCAGATTATTTCTGTGACACTTAAGCTAAAGGAATTCACCAGTCATGATCTCTTTGCTGAAATGTACACTAAGTAGATGAAAAAGAGGGAAAGATTACATGAACATTGAAAAGAACAATAAACTCAGCAATTCCCTCAAATTCTCTATTTTCTAATGAGATGCTAAGGAAAAGGTCACAGGAAGCAATTTCCTTATGCAAAATCAAGCCATGCAAATCACTCATCTCCAAATCAACTTCAACAAAGATCAGTCAAGTTTATCTTCTCCATTCACAAAAACAATCTACCTATCATCTTGATGACCTTGTTTGTAACTGAGGAGGCTGATAGGATCTATTCACAAACATTATTATCCTAACTAGAGTGCAAGAACATACTTCAGAGACTGAGATATAAGAGTCACATGGAATTCAGAGCCTTGAAGTCCCTTGCAGACCACATAAGTAAGCCCTGAGAGAAAATGGCCCCGAAATGATCCTTGCACAACAATACAAGAGATTTGACTTCCCCCTAATATGAATTATTTACTGTGCAGAGATAACTCTAGTATTTTGCATACATCTTCCCTTTATAAAATGAACAGGCCATATTAACTGAATATAAAATAATCGGCTTTACTAGCTCCTGCCTTCAGATCATAATTATTTTTGTTTACTCCTGAAATTTACTATTTCATCAACATCACGGAATAAGAAAATGAGCCCACTAGGGAGTGAATAACGTCATGAAAACTCAATGGAAAAACGAGATGAGATGGCTTTTTCACTAAGGCTTAATCCCAAATTTCTAAACTAATTCTGAGCCCCACTTGTCCAGACTTTCGAAGTGTTTTCTTCACCCAGTGACCCTAGCCCATATGCTTCATTCCTGGAACCCAGGAGAACATCACAGTCAGAGTTGCAAAGATGCTAACCTAAACTAGTCAACTGATCACAGAGCAAGCTTTCTCTGGAGACAGTATTTCCTTTCAGTTGTCCACAGTACGGGTAGATCATCTGCAGATTGCAAATGACTCTGTGGGCCACACCCAGAGGATCAATAAAGTCTGATGGAAGCACAGACCTTGGAAATTCTGCTTTCATTCTCTCCAGGTAGCCTGGCGTAAAATGGGAATAATCACTCTGAAATTTTGAGGTATCCAATTTCCCTTTGTAAACAGAGACACATCAAAGACCAACCATTTGAATTTAGGGCCAAAGAAGAGAATCAGCTTCAGAAAGGCCAGGCCTAGAAGATCTCTGATAAGTCTAAAGTTTTCTTTGCACTCCCTGAGACCAAATTGCAGATGCTACGTTGTTCCCGTAATGTCCCAAAAGTAAGTGTGAGTGTGCAAAGGATGGAAGGAATAGGACAGAAAAGTTAATGAGCAAAGCCATTGGAATCAATGAGAGCAACGGGAGGAAGAGAATAGGAAAAGGAGGTCTGTGTAAAAGGAAGTGAAAGGGCATGGGTAAAAATGGGGAGGTGAGAAATTGATCAGAATGTGAGAAAGACTGGACTTGATGTGTTGCTAGAGAAAGATTTAGAAAAAGTAAATTTAAGTTGATCTGGTGTCTACTAAGTGTCTATTATGTGTTAAGAATTGTGCTAAGTGTTATGAGAGATATAGGGAGGAAGGTTTATTTATAGTTAGGTCCTCAGTAGGCAGATTAAACACTGGCTGGCTGGATGGACGGATAAAGGGATGGATGAGAAAGAGAGAGTGAGGGAGAATGAGGTGGTCACTGCTCTCAAGGACCCTACAAGCTCTATGGGACCAGGAGCATCTATATATGTAACTCTCATCCTAGTCAAACCATGGTTTCATCAAGGTATAAAGTGTTTTCCTGAATATGGGACAAGACGCTATTAACTAACAGAGAGCGACTGAAAGATGTCTGAACATTTTTGGAGAACGGGGGCCAGAATGGAAGAGGGGGATCCTGGTTCTCTATCATGGATGTCCCCGGTGCTTTTCAGAAGGGGAGGGGGGTGTCAGCCTCTAGAGAGCCCACCGTCTGTACCTCTACTGACCTGGTCTCCGCCTCACTGGCCTCTTGCGGCCGCTGCAGAAGCGCACTTTGCTGAATACCCCGAGGACGTGCCTCTCGCACAGGGAGCGCCCGTCTTTGCTGGGGCTGGAACGGCGCTTGGAGGCCGACACCCGGTCGCTGTTGGACTCCCTCGCCTGTCGCTTCTGCCGGATCAAGGAGCTGGCTATCGCTGCAGCCATAGCTGCTCAGCGCGGGCCCCAGGCCCCGGGTTCCACTGCGCCCTCGGGATCACGCTCCGCCGGGGCGAGGGCAGGACCTCGGCGGCCTGGAGGGACAGGGCAGGCGCGTGGAGGCAGTGCTAATATTTGAGAAGGCCGCAGTACCGAAAACCCGGCGCCCACAACGTTAGTCAGAGTCTGGGCAGTGGCGACAAAATGTGTGAAAATCCAGATGTAAACTTCCCCAACCGCTGGCGGTGGGGGCGGGGCGGTCCCAGGCCTTCCTGTTAACTAGACTCTTGCACCCCAAACTTGCACCCCAAGGCGATCCGCGTCCAAGGGGCAGTGGGGAGTTTGGTCACACTGCGTTCGGAGTACCAAGTGGAAAGGGAAAAAGGATGTCCAAAACAACAAGCCGTGCCCCTGTTGGAGAGGCGCAAGCGTTGTAAGGTGTCCAAAGTATATCTACACATATATACACATAAAACCCGTTTACAAAGCAGTCTGGACCGAGGCGGGTAGCGTGCCCCCGGTAGAAAATACTAAAAAGTGAATAAAACGTTCCTTTAGAAAACAAGCCACCAACCGCAAGAGAGGAGAGGAAGGCAGCAATTTAACTCCCTGCGGCCCGCAGTTCTGGAGATTAGGAGGTCCGTCCCGGCTGGGTGAGGTCTACGGAATGCATCGCACCGGCTGCGGTTCTCCCGGGGCCCGCCGCCCGAGTTCTGGAATTCCGAGAGGCGCGAAGTGGGAGCGGTTAGCCGGAGTCGGGGTAGGGGCGCCAGGCGGGGGCAGCTGTTTCCAGCTGCGGCGAGCGCGACTCCCCGCCAGCAGCGCTGCAAGGAGAGCGGGAGGCGCGGGAGGCGAGGGAGGGGGGAGGGAAGGAGGGACGGGGAAAGAGGAAGGAAGGGAGGGAGGGAGGGAGATCCTCGAGGGCCAGCCACCCCTCCGGGAGAAACCCGCGAGAGGCGAGCGCCGCGGATACGCGGGGTCCCGAGAGCAGGTGCTCTTTCTCTTTCCTCTTTCTTTCTGGCACAAGACGGGCACAGTTGGTGATTATTTAGGGAATCCTAAATCTGGAATGACTCAGTAGTTTAAATAAGCCCCCTCAAAAGGCAGCGATGCCGAAGGTCTCCTCTCCAGCTCGGCGCCCACACGCCTTTAACTGGAGCTCCCCGCCATGGTCCGCCCGGGGCCGCCGCACCGAGCAGCTCTCCGCACAGGCTCAGAGGGAGCGAGGGAAGGAGGGGGCGCCCTAGCGAGCTCGGGATCAGGTCATCGCCGCGCTGCCCGGGGCCCCCAGGCTCGCGCGGCCCGGCAGTCGGCGGCTCACAGGCATCAGATCAGATGGGGATTACCCGCCGGACGCGAGGCCGATCACTCAGTCCCGCGCGGCCCATCCCGGCCGAGGAAGGAAGGGACCCGCGCGCTGCGAACACCCGCGCGGCGGCTCGGGTGGGGCGGGGGCTGGCTGCGGGCGACGTCGGCTCCAGGAGGCTGCGGCTCCGCTTCGCAGCTACCCACCATGGTCTGGCGCCCGGGGCGCAAGAGGGGCCCCCTACGCGGCCGGGTCTGGGTGGCGGGAGGCGGCTGAGTGTACCACTGGGGCCCTCGGGGCCCGACGCAGACTCTGGGTCCGGGGCCAGGAAGCAGGTGCGGGCTGCCGCCAACTCAGCCAACTTGCTGCGCGGGTGGCAGCTCGGAGCCGCGGGCTAGCGGGGTGCCCCCCGCCGCCTCCTCCCCAGGCCCCGGAGGGGGCGCTCAGGGCTGAGTCCCATTCGGGGGCTGAGGCTCCAGGCGCGCCGAGCCGCACCGGCTCCTGGACGCCACCGCCGCCGCCTAGCCGGCTCGCTGGGTTGGAGCGCTTAGCTCCACAGGAAACTCCAGGCGGGGACGACCGCCACCGAGACGGAGGGTGGGACGAAGAGCAGGCGGCCGCCGGTGTACCTTTGGCACTGCTCGCCCACTCGCTGAGAGCTTGGGAGCGCCCAGGTGGGGCCAGCCTGGGAGCCAGGCTCCCGGAGCGCAAGGAATCGCAGAGGGCTCGGGTCCTCCTCCCCTCCCTCGCGCCCTCTGTTCCCAGACTCTTCCCCCTCCCTCCCGTCACCCCTCTCCCCCTTCTCCGTCTTCTGTCTTTCCCCTTTTCTCCTCTCTACGCAATCCTACGTGATTGAGGTTTGTATGAGAAATTCTCAGAGGCAGAGCGAAGGAACTGCAGCTCCGGTCGGCTCTGTCCCATCCCTCCCCCAAGAGAAAACACTACCGGCCCGTTAAAGGATTCCGGGTACACAGAGAGGGGCTAGGGGTGAGGCGCCCACAAAGCAGTCTGCCGTCTCTCCAATAAGCTGAAGCACAAAGAATTCTCTTTTTAGAAAGGAAGGCAGCAGACACTGGAGAAAGTAACAATGGCCTGTTGGGTCCACCTTCAGCACATTTTGGAACAGGAAAAAGTGTCTCCATATTTGAGGCACCCAGATTTCTGGTTTCTATCAGGAAACGTGCAAAACAGGCTCAATCCTTAAAATAAGGAACCAGGTGAGCACCCTGCACAGAGGGGAGGATGGAGGTAGAGTGAGAGGGTGACTGTGGGCAAGGGTAGTCAACAACCAGCTGTGGAGGGCAATCGGGTCTCCAGGAGTGCTTGTGATGACAGCTGGATGCAACAGAACACTCAGCGGAGAAGATAATGTCACCCAAGTTAAAATGCAGCATGAAAAAATTTGGAAACATAAAGGAGTAGTCATGCTAAGGCCTGGAAGTGGCTATTAGTCATACTTAGTATCTCTGTTCAATCAGTCTTCAAATATCCCTCGTCCCTCCCCTTAACAGACATTCCACTAAGCATCAAGGGTAGTGCCAAAAGATTTAATGGATGATTTCCAAGCAGAAACATGTATGTTGGAAATACCCTCAGAGTGGGCAAGGAACATGAAGGCCCTGGCAGCTACTGAGAATGGATGTGGGCTGTGAGGAGGGCCCAGGAATTCTCTAGATGTGGGCACAAACCTGTGGGCCTAGTAGAAGGAGAATAATTGAGGCCTGTGAGGCTGTTTAGAGCAAGCACTGTGTTAAACAGCCCCACCATGTCTGGGGGCCTGGACCTTTCATGCTGCAGCTGGACATAACACAGGCAGACAGGTTTACGAGGCAGACAGCTGGGAGGATTAAATAGGCCAGGTGCCCTGAGAGGGGGGAATCCCAGCTGTCAATGGGGAGCACCACATCCCCTGCAGCTGTTCAGTGTGCCTGAATAAGGGCAGTGAACTTGGGATTCTAACAGTACATAACAGGGGGATACACACACACACACACACACACACACACACACACACACACAGGCGACCACACACAGGCGACCACACACAGACCTCTTCTCCAAAAGTGAATCCAGCCAAATACATTTTCAAAAGCACATCTGGATGTGGTAAGGGACATTACTGAAAATCAGTTGTTATCACTGTCAATGATATGGGAAATGTTATGGGAACATCTGGGAAATGTTCACATTTCACAGATAAAATTACGTGTTTTCCTTCCTTGGCTACCACAAGGCCTGTCTTATTCTTGAGGAAGGCAGGTACAAATAGTACTGGCTGGCTTTGGGGGCTCCTTGCCTCTTGCAGTTCAACACCCAAAAAGGAAAAGGTCAGCTAAGGTGAGGAATCCAGAGAAACGGGCGAGAGAGGGGTGTATAGTGAGGCCTTGAGAAAATCACTGCTAAACTGTGAGTCTTTTTCTTATCCTCAAGATGGGAATAATCATTCCCATCTACCTCACAGAACTGAATATGTATGCGCAAGCATTCTGAAAAGTGGAAAATGCCGAATGAGTAAAAGAGATGATGACAGTGTTTATTTTTTTAAGAAAATGCATGATATTCTTCTGAGATGCTTTTTTTAAATGTAGATCCCTGATGGTTTCTCAGAACGTGAAACAGAAATCTCTATGAGTATAGCCCAGGAATTTTGAGTTTTTGACAAGTTCTTCAGGTGTCAAAGTTTGGGAGATATATAAATATAGATACATTTTAGATAACACATTATCCTAGAAGGGAGAAATAAACTCAGACTCTCGAAAATTTAACACACTTTACTAGAACTACAGTCTGTGCCCCTCCCCCAAAAAAAGGGCCTGGAAAAAGAATGTGTGTTCTCTAATCTTTGAGTGTGTTATTTTTTTTTTTCCTGTAGGTTTATGAGACATGAAAGATGTTTTGATGCAGAAGGTAACCAGTGCAGCAGCACAGGATAGAATAGGGTGATGGAGGAAGAGATGAAGAAGCAGATAACAGTTGCTGTTTGAAATTTTCTTTGTCTTGACATGACAGTATCGTTAGGCATTTAAGGAACAAAATGAAAACAATAAATGCTAGCTTTCTGAAAGTGACATTCCACGTCCTTAGATCGCTACTAAGAGAATGTGGTGTTTTCGATTCAATTAGACAACAAAAACTTTACTTCTTCCCTTGCACTCCTGTGGCTATTGTCAGGGTGCTTTTTAGCTATTGAGCCCTTTAACTCATCATCAGCAACATTTACTTCATTTCTCCAGTGAGAAGAAGAGGTAAATACTGGGAAATCTGAGAAGTTAGGTCCTATTTACATGGCTGTTGAGATCAGAAGCAATACCCTAGTTAATTTTTTTATATTCAGAAATTCAGGGACTTCCCTGGCGGTCTAGTGGTTAAGACTTCGCCTTCCAGTTCAGGGTGTGCGGGTTTGATCCCTGGTCAGGGAGCTAAGATCTCACATGTCTCACAGCCAAAAAAACCAAAACATAAAACAGAGGCAATATTGTAATAAATTCAATAAAGACTTTAAGAAATGGCCCACAACGAAAAAAAAAAAAAATTCATTAGTTTCCTACCTGGGCCACTAATTCTTGTAAGTTTTCCTTCATGGTTACTAGGACATTTCCAATATCTTTGCATTTGGGGTTCAGGAATGAGATTACATCAACCTACTGATTATTTAATTAAAATAATCAGGTCATTTTGAAGGGCAGTATCTCAGGGATAACAATACCTTGACTTTTTTGCTCTTTGCTTGAACAACTTGAGAATTTCCATTTACAATTCTGAACACAGCGCAGGTGGAAGCAGTTGAATTACTTGGAGAAAGTTGCCAGATACACATTGAAAGGATAATTATATTTATATTTCTGACCTCCCTTCAAACAAATAAAACATGGACAGTCTTAATCACCTCTATATTTTTAAGCCATCTCTGTATTCTAAAGGGAAAAAATACAGAATGTTGAATAGTTTTTCCCTTATTTATAGGCCAAGTCTTTCAACTCCTAAACGAAACTATTAGGACCACTGCAGTCATTCACTTGAAACCTTGAATTGGGCACAGGTTGCATCCAAGGCCCTGCTTCAGTTACCAAGGGGAACTCTTTACACCTCTACATTCTCCCTGCCCTCAACAAGCTTACAGTTCATCCCATCATGATCTTATGTGGCTCTTGTCTTAATCACCCACTCACCATATGCTACCAGACAAGTTATTCAATCTCCAAACCACATCTGTAAAATACATCAATGGTAACGACACGAGCAGTACCTATCTAACTGGGCTACTGCAAGGCTCAAAGAAGATGTGACCATAATGTAAAGTTTTAGAATAAGCATGCTGTCATTAAAATATCCATTTAAATCAAGTCCCTCCTATAAAATCCAAACTTCCCAAAACAGGAAAACATAGCTTGTGATTCATACCGTCATTCACTCCTGGACATAATATATTTAACAAAGGCAGGAAATCTACTTGAAATGAATGATTAACCTTGACATTGTAATGGCAAACAAAATTTTCATTAGCGGAATATTGTCAATGTCCTTGTCTGTTGGGAACACAAAGGAGCCAAAATGAAAAAGTGTCTCCATATTTGAGGAACCCAGATTTCTGGTTTCTATCAGGAAACGTGCAAAACAGGCTCAATCCTTAAAATGAGCAGCCAGGTGAGCACCCTGCACAGAAGGGAGGATGGAGGTGGAGTGAGAGGGTGACTGTGAGCAAGGGCAGTCAACAACCAGCTGTGGAGGGCAATCAGTCTCTCCTCATATATCATCCTGCTCTGAGATCAGGCCCCTGACTCAAACCTTGGTGAATATGAGCTCACCAGCCTCTTACACCACAAGCCTGATGGGCAGAAGAAGACCTTTTCTCCATGAATATTATCCCGTACAATGGCTTTACTTCCATTTCCTTTTCTCTTTCAGATTGTCAGTTAAAATAGGTTGACAACAGCAACATAAACCACTACTTTCTAATAATTTGTGAATTCCTTTATGGTGCTTTATTCAACAGTTCAAAATTGAATTACTACATGTTATATGTCTGGTTTTGGTCATCTCTCAAGATAAGAAAGACAGTATATTTAATTCTTCTTTATGACACAGATTAGGGGTAGTATCCTTATTGCCCAAGTAGAGAAATTATCAATGTTTTGGAGAATGTCTGTTTTAATAAGAAACATAAGCTATAAATAATGTGAGCCAGGGCTAAGCTCCCTTTAGAGTTCTAACTGCATTGCAATTATTGACACACTGAATCCTTATAGCAACCCTATGAGGTATGGTCTGTCATTATCCTCATTTTATTTTATTTATTTATTTTTATTTTTTATTTTTTTGCGATATGTGGGCCTCTCACTGTTGTGGCCTCTCCCTTTGCGGAGCACAGGCTCCGGACGCGCAGGCTCAGCGGCCACGGCTCACGGGCCCAGCCGCTCCGCGGCACGTGGGATCTTCCCGGACCGGGGCACGAACCCGTGTCCCCTGCATCGGCAGGCGGACTCTCAACCACTGCGCCACCAGGGAAGCCCTATCCTCATTTTATAAATGAAGAAACTGGGGCACAGAGAGGTTACATTGCTTAGTCAGTCACCCAGTTAAGAATTGACAGAGTTTAAGTGTAACTAATTTATTTCCAGAGCTCCTCTTTTATCCTCTATGTTACACCCTATGCCAAGAAAAACATGATATCGTGAATAATTATATTCATGTAATACAATTTAAAATAAGAATGTAATTATCATTTGCATTGATATAGTCTTTTACTGTTTAGAAGTCATTTTCACATGCATTATCTCACTGAGTTTCTTAACACCCTTGTGAGGAAAATTAAGGAGATAATAATAACTCAGTTTAACAGATAAATTGAGACTCCAGTAAGTGATGTAATCTCCCGGGGACACACAAGAGATGAGTGAAGACACAGGAGTTTAATCCAGGTCTTCTGACCTCAATGTCTCTCATGTCCCAACTAAGGTCACATAAAGAAAAAATGGGGATGTTACGTGCCCTTTCATTCACTGACCTCTAGTGCTCCCCTAGGAGGGTTTCACATCTTATAAATGACCCTGCAGGGATCACTCAACGTTGGAAAGAACCAGGGGGCTCAAGTGCCCCAAATCTCCTCCCTCTGAAGCTGGGCCAGGGGTCTAAGAGGGTGGTTTTCTCACCCTTGGCGTAAGAGGGTATATTCTTTGGTTCTGAGATTGTGGCCTCCAAATATTCTCCTTAGTTCAGTAATTTAGGTTGAGCTTCATGAGGAAACTACAGGGAAACTAAATCAAAACAGAAATGAGAGAAATCTGTAAGAGGATAAAGTTACACTTCTTCCATTCCTATTTCTAAAACAATGTACATTGGTTTGGCTTAAAACACATGTTTGGCACTTGGTTATTTTCCTTCCTAGCTGGATTGAGGATATTAAAAAACTGCCCCAAGGGACTCTCCATCATTTTAGCCCTTTTCTAATTTCCAGTGTCGCCGATTCAGTGATACCCCTTCCTTCTAGATGAGTAATGTAGCTTGAAGATCCTCAAAAGAATGTAAAACCCATAAGCAGAGGAAGATTGTCTATTTTATTGACTTTCCTATCTCCAGTGCCTAAAATATCACTTAGTATATAGCAGATGCTGAATAAATACTTAAATGAATTAATTAATGAATTCATCCATCCATCTTTTTAAGTTTAAAATGAAACATTTATTCTTATATCAAGAAACAAACTCAGCTAATTCAAGGGTAGCCTCCACATTTCCAACTTGATCATTTTGCTTCATCAATACTGTCAAAAATCTGCCTAAATTCATTCCATCTCTTAAAATTGGATAGCCTGAGAGGGTACATGGTACCTAGATTTCTGCCCTGACCACCCTCCACCCCTACATTTAGGTGTAGAGTTTCAGTTCTGATCTTTCCCTCTCTACTCTCAATTTCTCTCTCTCTCTCTCTCTCTCTCTCTGTCTCTCTCTCTCTCTCTGTCTCTCTCTCCCTCTCTCTCTCTCTCTCTCTCTCTCTCTCTCTCTCTCTCTCTCACACACACACACACACACACACACACACACTCACATTCAGAGAAGAAAAGGAATATAAGAATGAAAAAGAGAGCACAGACATCAGATAAAATGAGTAGTCAATTTTTAAAGTCTCAGAATATGATCAAAGTGACCTTAAAATCGTTTGATAATCCTAACATTCATGCTGTCACCCATCTGTACTGAGCTGCTTTCTCCGTGGACCTAGTTGCTCCATTTCTAATTTTAGATTCCAAATTTTCAGGGGATGGATCTTGTTGAAATAGCAGTCTCTTACAGCACCCAGCACATGATTGACACTCAAATTATATTATTAAAATTGTCATAAATTCACATTTTGTCCTCTGTGTGCACATAGCACTGGACTCTGCGAAAATAACAAGTAATGAAAGACCTCACTGATCCTATTTGATATTTAATAAGATTTTATTGGAAATAACTGAAATATACAATCTGGTTAGAGAAAACTGTCAGGGGATCAAATGGGAGTTTTGACAAGGTGACCAGTTAGGTCCTTTCTAGTCCTAACTTTTTAGAATTCTCTAAAAATAAAATATAAAGTAGAAAGAATATGTGATTTAGAATAGATCATCTCTCTCTGCATAAAGTTACTTTGTCTGAGCCTAAGTTTATTTGCCTGTAAAATGACCTAGATTACTTAAAATAATATATTGAAAAGATAACACTGGTTTTTGAAACAAGGGACAGTATGCACGAGTGAATGAATAAATGAATGAATGAATGGATGGGTAGATGAGTAGATGGATGGAAGAAAAGTAGCATCATTCATCTACAAACCTCTAAATTCACATTGTTAGGCTAAACAAAATAGCTCAGAACAAAAAATAAAAATATTTGGCAAGCTTCCTTTTGGAACGCTGTGGAGACAAGAAAATGTTCAAAAATTCCAGAGTAGTAAATGAAAGCACTCAGTAAAGTTCTAAGTTATTCACTTAACAATCATTTTCACATAAAGTTATACTCCCCTGTGCTTAATTTTGCCCACTAATACAGCATACGCAACATGAAATCAAGAGGATACTGGTGTAGATGGTACACCATCTACAATCAAAGCCAAGATAGATAGATAGATAGTTGTAAATAAGCATTTCAGTGCTCAGATATCCAGAAAGGAATAAGATGATTGCATAAGCATATTTATTTAAACAGCATTTGGAGCAAGAAGGAGAAATAATATTTTTGTAATGTTTTGGACAAGATATTAGTTTTTAAACATGCAGTATTAGCTAGAAGGGATCTCATGAGGTCATAATCCCATTCTAGATAATGTATACACATTGTAATCACTAGAAACCATAGAAAAGAAACCTCTTTAAACGTAAGCTAGAAAATTGTGTCTAGTTGGTTGAGTACGCTAAGAATACAGCAATGCAGAAGAGGGCCATTCCTTTCTCTTCATTTTGACAGTTCTTCTTCTCATCCATAAAAAGGAAAAAGACAAGGAAATAGCCATAGCTGGTTTTTAAAAGATAAGTAACCAGAAGCATTTATTATTTTCTGAGGACAAAAGCCAGGGAAAGGATGTTGACTTTATGTTTAAAATAAGTGGATTTTATTATAAAATAGATTCTAAATTGATCTATATATAAGAGTAGAAATAGAATTTGGGAGTGAGAATCATGACTTACATTTTTTGTTCCTGTGAGGATCTAGTACATCACTTTGACTACAGTAGATGCTCTGTAAATGTGTGTTGATTTAATTTTGACTTGAAAGTAATACATGCTCAGGATGAGTAAGAACAGTCTCAAGTTTTTACCTTAAGCAAAACATTAGGCATACTTTTATTAATAGTGGTATCACCTTTAGTCTCGGATAGCATCAGTTAAGTAGTGGCTATGAAAAAAAAGAAAGAAACAAACAAATGTCTGATATAGAGGAAAACACAAGGTCTTAATCTGTGAATGTGTTTTCCCTTACCCCCTTTGTGCATCTAGCACAGATGTTGGGCTACCTTTTTCTGATGATGCTATGCTGATAAAACCCTAGTGTAAACCCACAACATTCTCAGAAGGGGAAGAGTTATTCCCTAAAGTGAGTAGAAAGTCATAGTTTCAGGCGTCAGATAAAAAAAAGATATGGGCTTAAGAAGGTGCATTTAACTCACAGAGTAAGGTATGCTCTTCTTTTTTGTACCTGGATTTCGAGTAATCCATCCACACTTAAAAGTTTTCCTGACCGTCAAGGGAAGAAATCCTCTACCAAACAGAATCGGGCCAGAAACTATATAGGAAAACAACCTCATAGAGACTCCTAAGACACTAGTCTAGAGCTGTGGATTCCAGAGAATGAACCATATCAAGTTATCTAGATGTTAGTTTCAAATTACCTCTGTGTTGTAATCTCCTTTGTTACACCCTGACCTTCAGTAAAGTCTTATATTAACCCCAATTTTTATGTCAGTCAAGGAATGATTGGGTTTTAGTTCAGGCCTTTTAGTTCAAATCACTCAAAAACATAAACTGAAACCTCTACATTTGAAGTATAGGTTAAAAGTATTTGATAAAAACTCTCACCAAAGTGGGTTTAGAGGGAACATATCTCAACATAAAAGAGGCCATTAAGAAAAATCCATAGCTAACATTATACTCAAAAATAAAAAGCTGAAAGCCTTCCTGCTAAATCCAGGAATAAGACAAGGATGCCCACTCTCACCATTTCTATTTAACATATTATTGGAAGTCCTGGCCACAGCAATCAGATGAGAAAAAGAAATAAAAGATATACAAATTGAAAAGGAAGAAGTAAAACTGTCACTATTTGCAGATAACATGACACTTTATATAGAAAACTTTAAAGTCTTCACCCCAAAACTATTAGAACTAATAAATGAATTCAGCAAATTCTCAGGATATAAGATTAATACACAGAAATTTGTTGCTTCTCTATACACTAATAATGAACTATCAGAAAGAAAAAGTAAAAAAGCAATCCTGTTTAAAATCACGTTAAACAGGATTTTAATTATTTTAAAAAGAATAAAATACCAAGGAATAAACTTAACCAAGGAGGCTATAAAATACTGATGAAGGAAATTGAAGACGATACAAAGAAATACAACAATATCCCATGCTCTTGGATTGGAAGAATTAATATTGTTAAAACAACCATACTACCCAAATCAATCTACAGATTTAATGCAATCCCTATCAAAATACCCATGACATTTTTCACAGAACTAGAATAATCCTAAAATTCATATGGAACCACAAAAGATCCCGAATTGCAAAAGCAATCTTGAGAAAAAAGAACAAAGCTGGAGGTGTCACTCTCTCAGACTTCAGACTATACTACAAAGCTATAGTAATTAAAACAGTATGGTACTGGCATAAAAACAAACACATAGATCAATGGAACAAACAGCTCAGAAATAAACCTACATACCTATGTTCTATTAATCTACAACAAATGGGGCAAGAATATACAATGGAGAAAAAGCGGTCTCTTCAATAAGTGATGCTGGGAAAACTGGACAGCTACAGTAAAACAATGAGATTAGGACATTTTCTTATACCATTTACAAAAATAAACTCAAAGTGGATTAAAGACCTAAATGTAGGACCAGAAACCATAAAACTCCTAGAAGAGAACATAGGCAGAACACCTTGACATAAATTTTAGCAATATTTATATGTATTTTTGGATCTGTCTCCTAAGGCAAAAGAAATAAAAGCAAAAATAAACAAATGGGACCTAATTAAACTTAAAAGCTTTTGCACAGCAAAGGAAATTATCAACAAAATGAAAAGATAACAAATAGAATGGGAGGACATATTTGGAAATGATATAACTGACAAGGAGTTAATATTAAAAATATATAAATTGCTCATACAACTCAGTATCAAAAAAAGAAAAAAAAAAACAACCCAACCAAAAATATGGGCAGTAGACCTGAGTAGAGATTTTTCCAGTGAAGACATACAGATGAATAACAGAAACATAAAACGATGTTCAACATCACTAATTATTAGAGAAATGCAAATCAAACAAAGAGCTATCACCTCACACCTCTCAGAATGGCTATCATCAAAAAGTCTACAAATAAATGTTGGTGAGGATGTACACTGTTGGTGGGAATGTAAATTAGCACAACCACTAAGGAAAACAGTATTGAGGCTCCTTAAAAAGCTAGAAATAGAACTACCATACCACCCAGCAATTTCACTCCTGGGTATATATCTACAAAAAATGAAAACACTAATTCAAAAAGATACATGTACCCTAATGTTCATAGCAGCTCTACTTATAATAGGCAAGATATGGAAGCAACCATATCTTGTGTCCATCAATAGATGAGTGGATAAAAAAGATGTGAGATATATATATAGAATAGAATATTACTCAGCCATAAAAAATGAAATTCTGCAATTTTGAGCAACATGTATGGACCTAGAGAATATTATGCTGAGTGAAATAAGTCAGAGAAAAACAAATACTGTGTGATATCACATATCTAAAGTGTAACAACAAAGAATGTATACAGCAAAACAGAAACAAACTCACAAATATAGGAAACAAACTAGTGGTTATCAGTGGGGAGAGGGAAATAGGGAGGGGCACATTAGGGATATGGGATTAATAGACACAAACTACTACTATACAACAGATAAGCACCAAGAATATCCTGGATAGCACAGGGAATTATAGACATTATCTTGTTAACTTTTAATGGAGTATAAACTGTAAAAATACTGAATCACTATGCTGTACACCTGAAACTAATAAAATATTGTAAATCAACTATACTTCAATTTAAAAAATAGTATTTGACGGAAAGGAAAGATAGGGTAGAAAAGAGAAGGGAAAATAAATAAGACTTATTAAGTACCTGCAATGCACCAAGCACAGTACTGGGCTCTATACAGGTTCTTTTACTTAATCCTCAGGGTAACCACATAAGGCCAATACTGTTATCCACATGTACAATGAAAAAACTAAAGGTCAGAAAGGTTAACTAATTGTCTGAAGTATGGGTCTGGTCAAGAATTCAAATTTAGTTTAGCTGGCACAAAATCCAAAGCTTCCTTCGTGACTTTTTAGATGATGAAACCACAATACGAATTTATAAGGGGACTATCTATACTCTTAAAGTGTTAGAAAAGTTAAGATAACCCATGAGTTAAGGCCACTCAGAACCTAAGTCAGAGGCATCCACATTGCTTGTTCTCTGGTGATCATGACCTCATTTGATGTACCAGTTTAATAACTAGAGCCAGGGAAAGAGAAATTGAGGAAAGTTGATGTCTATTTTCAAGCATCTGAAACATTCTTATTAAAAAAAGAAAGGCATCTTGTGTGTCCAGAGGCAAACTTGGAATCTATTAAGCAGTTATATACAAGGAAGTGCAGACCATCAAATAGACTGCTTCCCAAAATGGGAAAGTAAGCTTCCCATCACCAGAGACTTTCAAGTCAAGATCAGGGACAAAACCACAGGAGGAGGGTTCCAAGAGCTGAAATGGGTATTCTATAAAATGGTTACAGTCAGCATTGCTGGGGTAAACAATGAATCAAAATCACTGTAGGCTGCATCCAAGGCAATACTTGGCAAAACTTATTTTTAAGAAAGTGAAAAGGTAATGATTAATGAATGGTGAAACTGACTACTACTGGGAAAGAGAAACAGTAAAATGGATTCAAGATTCAAGGAGACAGTCAAAGGAAAGCAGATCAGGATAACTGTGAAGAAAGCACAGGGCTAAGACTTCTTTTATATGGCATGAACATGTGTCACAAAGGCCACATAGCTGATCAGCCGCATAGCTGATCTAAGGTGTCACTTCTTAACAAACAGTTGAAAGGTTAAATGATACTGTTCCCCTGAGTTGTGGCATTCTAGACTAAGGGAAAGAAAACATATGAACCTATGAAAATGTAAGTGAGGAAAGCACCCCAGGAAAGGCCAGTGTAAGAAGCCCCTATGGTGTGAATCAAAACCACAGTGAATTCTGCAGAGGATGGTCATTGACCCTTCTGGATTCCTCTGTAGGAAAGATCCCACATTGAGATAGGATACTTAAAAGTAACCAAGAGTTAATTAGCTTAACAAAGGAAAAGGATTAGGAGGGCAAAGAATAGTGTTAGCAACTCTGAGTTCCCTGCACAGAAGGGCTTCTGTAGGTAAACTGTTAGGCCCACCACAGAGAGTGTGAAAATACTTATTTCTCCTGAAGATGCAGTTGTCTGCTACAAGATCAACGACTTCTACCATGAGTAATCATAGAGAAATCTGGAGACTCAATTTATGGTAGAAAGAAGGAAATACTTAAATCTTTGTACATATAGTATCTTTGCCTTCACTTTTTAGAATGAAAAAGGAGAAGCACAGCTCTGGAAAACTCAAAACCAGTTTGAGAAAACTTATTATAAACTGAGAAAAATTCTTACAAAATGATTTGGAACTAAATATCTCAAAGCATGGAGAGGAAGATGGCGAGATATTGGATGGTGGATTCCCAGTTGTCACATTCATGAAGTTAGGAATTTGGTAAGGCAACCATCCCACTTCCTGCTTGACAATTTTAAATTTACTGTATACAAAGTATTATCTTCAAAACTGGAGAGTAAGCATGTGTCCCACTAGGAGGCATTTTTGAGAAGAAAGTTGTGTCACCACAGAAAGGTCATTTAACCTTGGGGCATCCGTTTACTCGTCTATAAAATTAGAAAGTTTTAAAGGAATAACTGATGATCTGCATGTTTTAAGTTCTCTAATGAAAGGTTACTTCTGGAAGGGTCCTGAAACCAGGAGTGACATTTAGTTAGGTATTCTATATAACAAGAAAAAAAGTATAGAATATAAAGTACCCAAATATGTTCTATGTGACCACTACTCGAAAAAGAAAGGACATTAGTAGCTGTAGCAAAGACTGTCATGAGAATAAATGACTGATCTCAGTGATACTCTCTGAAGCTGCTAAATTCTCTCAATTTTGGTTCAGAATGGGTTCCTCTATCTCTGAGTGAGTGGTGGTGGAGAGGGAATAAGAAACAATGAAGTGGTCTATTAATTGCGAAGATGGCACAAAGTAAAATAAAGCTGTTCCCATCACAGATGGACTTCAGAGATGGTTGTTGTTGCTGGGTTTTTTTTTTTTTTTCCCCTGGGTGCAATATCTCGGATGACTGTTAAGAAGCAGTTTTGTAAAAATGCAGATGAAGGAAAGAGATAATTCTATAGTGAGGAGAGTCAACAGAAGCGGTCTCTTCCAATAGGCCTACTCCTAGCCTGAGCTGAAATCTCATTTTCATGCTATTTGCTCAAAATGGAACCTTGGACAAATTATTCCTCCTCCCTAGGTCTCCATTTTCTCATACTTAAAATGAGATTAACCAGATGAATGCCAAGGTTTCCTCCCTCTCTAAAATCCTGTGACTCTATATGCTCACCCACATCATACCACGTATGTGACACAAACTAGGATATTCCCTTTTATTTTCCTTTTAACTTCAGGGTAGTTAACTAGAGTAAAAGGAGTGATCAGTTATCCTTCACCCCCTTGGCTCATAGCTAGATGCCTTCAGTCCCTGGAACTAAACCTTACTGGTTATCTTTTACCACACAGCACTTCTCTGTAACTCTGGATAAAGGCAATAATAATCAAAACAAATATTTTTGAGAGCTAATTATTTACCAGGAATTGGTAGAAGCACTTTATATATATTAACTGACTTAATTCTCACAGCAACCCTATGAAGTAGGTATCATTATTATCAACAAGGAAAGAGAGGAACAAAAAAGTTAAGTAACTTGGCTAAGATTCTAAGTTAGTAAAGGGAATGACCAGGATTTGAACACAGGAAGTCTGGATCCAGCCTCTTACTAATAGATCAGTCACCTCCCCGCAATGTGGTGTTGGTGGCAATGGGGGAAGAAGGAATGGTGGGGTGCCGGTGATGGTTGTTGGATCTCTTCCTTTTGTCCTACATGTAGCTGCACAGAGTTGGAAAACCTGATATGAAGCATGCTCTCATCTAAGAATGGCTGGTAGCAGGCCCATCTTTTTTCCTTCTCAGTAGCTGAAGATATGTATGAACTGGGAGACTGCATGAACCTCTTGAGAAAAAGTCATATCATACCTTATGATTTAAGTGTTCTCAAGCATTTAATCCTCATAAAAATCCTGTAGGACAAGCATGATACAGATTATTATTATACTATTGCAGAACAACACATTGACAGAGGATTAAATTCAATCAGTCAAGATAAGAACTAAAAAGTAATGAAACTAGGACTTAAGTTTGTTGACTTCCAAAGGGATGTCCTCTCCACTCTATCACTTTGGTTCTAATGCCCCTTTCCAGGTCTGACAGTTTCCTCTGATCCATTGAACTAATCTTCTTCTCTCTATCTTTCTTTATTGTTCAACCCAGACATTCACCAAGGAGAGGATGCTAGCAGCTCTGAGCTTGCACAGAATGCCTTACCAGGATTTGGGGTATGGCTGCCTCTGTCTGACAGAACACTGACCATCCAATACCACACTGTTGTCCTGTAATCATCAAAAAGTTATCTTCAATACTGACATTCCCATGGTTTATAATCCTAACTGAGCCCTGTAATAGCACAGCATCTCACTTCTACTTCCTTGAAAATTGCAAGCAAGATTAATTTTGCTTCTGAAGCACAATCAGGACCAAATGTGTGTCTCACTAACTTTCTTCTTTGTTAGAGAGCCCCCTGTTGCATACTCTAACTAAAGTGTGTATGGCTTTGCTAACTAATTCTCCTAAAGCCAGTAAAATGCGTGTAAGATTTCAAGAGAAGTGTACTGGCAGTATCCCTAAAATGCCAACCTTTAATTTTCTTTTCAGAGTATTTAATCTTAGGGAGCCACTGTAATAAGTATGTATCTAAAAGAGCAACTTAACGCAGCACTAAGTCACTAAGTTCTGGGGTTTTGCATTTTAATGTATAACTGCTGTTAGCTTATTGAGAGGGCCTGGGCAAACACCTTAACCTATTTGTTCCTTAGGATTTTTTATTTGGAAAAATAAAAGTGGTAGACTTTTATTACAAAAATTTAGATATGGAACCACCAAACACAAGAACTGGAATGGAAGGAACCTTAAGAATCAACCAAGCCACTGCCCTCATTTTAAAGATTCCGAAATTGAAGACTGGGAAAGACATACCTTAAATTACATAGTCATTAGTGACTGAAGCCAAAATACAGCTCAGGCTTTCTCCTTCTAAGATCAGTGGTCTCTCTGGTATAACATTTAATTTTTCAATTAAAGATCATAACTTAGGCATTGTTTTTTAAAAAATAAAAACTACTGTGATAGCATGATTCCCATTCAATCCTCACAGCCACCAGTTAATAACTATTATTCATATTGTTATATGCCTGATTTACATATGCATAAAGAGAAGCTCAGACTGCTGAGGGAGTGGGTTAAGGTAACATTCCTGGTAAATGATGGCATTAGCTCTGATTTTCTAAATTTGAAATTCTTTATTTATTTCTTTGGATCTTTTCCTCACCCTTGAACTTTTAAACTTACCTGTTTCCGGTAAGATCAAATGAATTATAAAATATTCATTAAAGAATACTAATGCTTTCAGAGGGAGGGGGATAGGGGAGGGATGGATTGGGAGTTTGGGGTTAGCAGATGCAAACTATTATATATAGAATGGATAAACAACAAGGTCCTACTGTATAGCACAGGGACCTGTATTCAATATCCTGTAATAAACCATAATGGAAAAGAATATGAAAAACAATATATATATGTATAATTGAATCACTTTGCTGTACATCAAAAACCATCACAACATCGTAAATCAACTATACTTCAAAAAAATAAATGTTAAAAAATGAATATTAATACTTTCCCCCCAACGCCTCCCAGTTAGCATATATGGCAGGCATTTCTTCTATCTTGCCTCACCGCCCACTTCTCATCCTCCTCATCCAACATCTATTTTCCAGTAAAACAGGATTCTTTAGAACCATAAGAATTTCTCTTACTGGTTTATTGCATAGGATAAAAGACATAATTCTCTTTGTAATCATGCGAGTATCACCAAATTACAGGATTCTTCGTGATGCTAATGAGAATTTTCTTCACCAGGTCGTTCTGCTCGCAAAACATCTGGCACAGCAGGCCAAGAATACATGTGAGCTGAAAGGCGGGACACTAACCTTGCCTCAGGATCTTCTCTGCCAGGTAATTTCACGGCAGGCACTGTCTTTAATATATGTATTAGATGATAGTCACAAAAGTAATTAATTAGATCACCCCTTGTGCTTTTTGGCTTCAAAGATTAAACACAAAACTTGCAGCTCATTGCTGGAGTAGCCTGCAAGTCATCTTTAAAAACAACCACAGCTTAGGGAAAATTTATTGAATGGATTTGACTATGTCTTGAACATATGTAATGTGAATCACGTGCCAGGGGAGGAGTGTGGCTGTGTTTGTTCTCTGCAACAACCTCCTGTGTGTGTGTGTGTGTGTGTGTGTGTGTGTGTGTGTGTGTGTGTGTGTGTGTGTATAAACATTTTTTAATTGCTAAGGTAAGGAGACAGGTGAAGGGATGAAATGTGAGCTATTGCCCAGTTTTCTACCAAAGCATTTATTTTCCTTTCCTTCTACACTTATCTGTATCTCCATTTTTATCTAGCCAGACATTTTATCCTTTCCTCAGTCACTGGGCACTTACTACATGCCAAACTGCTTAGCACACAGGGAACATAAAGAAAATAAATCATTGTTTATTCCCTCAAAATACTTTACTATCTTGTGCATGAACCTGATATTTGATGTGATAACCGTGAGAATAAAAAAACCTGCTAATGACGGGTGGACTCTGCGCTGAGATGTTCAGGAGAGAACACTACTGTCCTCAGTTGGAAGAGACCTTGCAAGGTTTCATCAGGGAGTGACGTGAGAACCACCCACTCTACAATAAGCAGGATGTGAACTCCCAGAAAAGGGGCGGGAAAGGTCTCCTAAATGGAGAGGAGAGAAGAAAAGCACAGATATGTCAAACAGCTGGGTTCTGTCAGGCCATGAAGTCCTCCAGGAGAGGAACCCTGTGTGTCTTGTGCATTATTATATCTCATGTGCATGATTAATAAAACTAACCTGATCAAACAAAACAATAAATGAATGAACAGTATTTGAAGAGTGTTGATAGTTTAGCGGGTTCAGAAAATAAGATGTATGGAGACACATGGTAGAAATCAGTTTCCAAAAAAATGTCTGGTAAACCAGACATCACTAGGGAATAGAATGTATTGCTATGGAATTTAGTGCCTCATCTTGAAAGCAATGGAGAGCTATTGAAAGTTTTTTTTTAATGATTTTTATACAATTTAATCAATAAATTTCTCTACTATGGCATCTTTTAATAAAAGTGATTGTGTAAGTGTGGTACACAGAGTTAGTAGTAATCTCATTCAACTCATTACATTAAAATTTAATTACATTAAACAAAATTCAATACATGAAAATTATATGAGTATGGAAGTGTTTTACCACAATTTCCTTAAATGGATATAAGTAGCACATGAGACAAAGTTCCAAGAGACCAAGTTCCAAGGTGTTACACTTACACCAACTCAAAAGTTCTCTACAAATGTTACTGAAAAAAATCCCAGGTGGCCACATTTGCCTGTTTTCTTAAGTAGAAAAATAGGTATAGACATCCACAAGCTTTCTCAAGGTCACAAAGGAAAACAGCACAGGACTAGTAGTGAAAGACCTGGTTTAGTTCTGCTTCTACCATTAATTTACCCTAAGACCCTGGGCCTTTCTTCCCCTTTCTGGACCCCAGACCCGTCATCTATAAAAGGAAGTGGTAGACTGACACCCTCCATGGTCTGCTTTAGCTCTGATGGTCTGTGATTTTAACAAGGTAGCTGGGATAGGGACTGTAGACGTGGCCTCCATCAGTTTCCACACAGCACAGCAGGAGGAGGCTGTGTCCAGAGTATGGACTGTGTCCAGTCCATACTCTGTCCAATAATGAACCTCACAGTATCTTCTTAGGAAAAAATAATGCATCTTCTTTTTTGTTCAGCTAAAAATAAAATAATGAAGGTATAACATAAAAGATGAGGCAGGAAGCTCCATAGATGCTACAGTCTGAATGTTTGAACACCCCAAAATTCATATGTTGAAACCTAATGCCCAATGTGATGGTACTTGGAGGTGGGGCCTTTGGGAGGTGATTATAATAGACACCCCAGGGAGATTCCTAGCCCTTTCCTTCTGCCATGTGAGGTTACAGCCAGAAGGCACCATCCATGGCACAAAACACAAAGTGGGCTCCAGGCACAGAATGTGCTGGCATCTTGAACTTGGGCTTCCCAGCCTCCAAAATTGTGAGAAACAAATTGCTGTTGTTGATAAGCTACCCAGTTATAAGTGACAGTATTTTTGTTAAAGCAACCCAAAGGGACTAAGACAATTGAAAAAGGTTTCAAATTTAGAAATCTGTGTAGCTATTCAAACAGATGCTTCATTATACCCTAGAGATGACCCCATTTCAGCATACATAGCAATATTCCTAGTTAACTTCCCAAATTATTTCAGAATTGTAGGAAATAAAAGAAAGATGGTAACACCCCAGTAACTATATTAAGAGATGGAAAGACAGTGCACACTCTTAACTTTTCTCTTTAGCTGTGTTTGAAAGAGAGACATTTATATAAGAAAATCGGGATTCAAAAGAACCAAATGTCTCAAGAGAAGAGTGCTTGACTTGTTATCAGAATCCTGATTTTAGATTTTAATTATTTAACTAAATAGCTATAGAACCTTAGGTTAATTACTGCTTTATTGCCCTTTAGCTTGGTAGTCACCTTGGAAACAGGAATAAAGATACTTGCTAATATGATTATTTTGAGGAATAAGTGAGAAAATAAAGTAGTCACTCAGCATGCTTCATGCCACACAGTAGGTGCTGAATAAATAGTAGCTATTTTTATAATGATGCAATGACCTGGGACTTTTCAATGACATTTGCAGAGAGCTATGAGAGTAGGTGAGAGTAAGTGTAACAATTTGGCATGATATATGTGGTAGTATCTAATATACTCTAGGTACTCAGTAAACATAAAGACGCAATATTTTAAATCAGCATAGGATTTTCAATCTATAATTTGCATTATCTGGATGGAAAAAGAAACAAAATGTAGGGCAATCTGAAGTTAATTCTAATCAATAAAGTGAACAGTTCCTTCCTTTGGGAAAGAAACATGAATAAGGGTATAGTGGTTCCCACATCATTTCATTTAGTGTCCCAGTAGTATGTGTTTGTGAGAGGAGATGTAAGCACCACAATGAGAAAAAAAATTTTTTTCAAGAGAAGATACTGAGCAGCACTTAAAGTGCACTCACTGGTACAGTCTTGACAGAGCGTGATTATAACTAAGAGACTCAGCAGCAGCGAGCAGAACCCTTCAGTGTTATTTCCAAGAAGCAGAGAGACAGCCCACTTACTGCAGCCACCTGCAGAGTAACAGATATGGGAAATGTGGCCTCTCTTTATACCTGATGCCATCTGAACATATATCCTATTTGTTTTGACCAGAATGCAGGCCCAAGGCACTCAGATAAGCAGCCACAAAGAATGTCTTAGAACCTCAACTGTGCTTTTCCAACTGAGAACAAAAGGAGATTAATATTGTAAAAAGTTGGGTTGGGTGGAAAACGCTTTCCTTATTCAACCCCCTCAGGATCCTTTACAACTGCAACTTCTCTTGGAAACTCTTAACAGGACTTCTCCCTCTGCCGTCTTATGAATGTCAAGGATGCTTTCCAGCTTTCTTACAGCAAAGGCAGCTTCCTGCCTTGCATTTTATGGATATGTATCTTAGTCATGTCTTAGCTCCTCTGCTAGACTATGTTTCTTAGAAGCCAGGGAATCTAACTTCCTCACTTATAAGCAGGCATTCTAATTAAATATGTGTTGGAAGGAAGGAAGCAGTGGAGGAAGGACTGATGGGGAAGAAAACAAGTTCACATGTACGAAAATAAGAGGAATGAATTTCTATGACGGAGGATAACCACTCCAATAATGATGTTGATTCTTATACTTCTGAGTTGCCAAACAAATAATTCAGAGAGAGCTCTCTTTTAAAATTGCAAGATATTCAAAATATCAGAAATAAAAGAAGAAGAAGAAAAAAAAAAACACTACTTGGGATGTTATCAACATCTAAAGTATGTAAAACCTGTCAGTGAATCTTTTCTTTTGTTCTCACAATTTAGCGGTGCCTCAGGAGATGGTAGAAGGAACTCCAAATCTGGATTTAATCCCACACTTCCCCAACCTGGTAATGACGTCAGAGTTTGGAAACAGTAAAACATGAGAGAAAAACCTATTAGCCATTACCTGTGTATTTTACAGACTCAGGCAGAATTAGAAGGGATTTCAGGAATCCATTATTCTAGCACCTTATCTTTATACAGAGAATCTGAGACTGTTCCCTCAAATATTTCTTAAGCCTTCAAACCTCCATGACTGCAGGTGGTAACTCTTCTTCCTGGAATTACTCCTTTGTCCCAACTCAGATGTCACCTCCTCTTTGACACCTTCCCTGAGCCTCTCAGTTTATTAATCCTCCTTCAAGCCTCCTGGATCACTTTTATATACTTTCATTTATACACTGATCTATGCTGGTTTTCCCAACTAGACCATGAGTTCCTTTGGGGTAAGAACTATGTTTATCTTACCCACCCCCAAACTCCTAGCACAACGCCTAAAAAAAAGTACTTCACAAATTGATATTGAATCGAAATATCCAAGTTCACAGAAAGAGACGGGGGAAGAGGCTGGCATCAGGCTCACCTCTTCCTGACTCTTACCAATGAAACCCTCACACACTAATCATTTTAAATCACAAAACAGTGACACCTTCTTAAAGACAGGCTTGTGAGGGATAACTAAAAGAGTAGATTCTATTGTCAGAGCAGGGAAGGAGCGGCACCTCTATAGTACTGCATCTTGGAAAGAGAAACGGATTGAAAGAAACAATGCTTTCTTCTCTTAACTCCCCTCTTTTCTCCTCTCCTTCCTCCACCTCTCCTTCATGTGCTCCTCCTCTGTCTCTTTTAGATAAAAATGAGGTATTGGGCTTCCCTGGTGGCGCAGTGGTCGAGAGTCCGCCTGCCGATGCAGGGGACACGGGTTCGTGCCCCGGTCCGGGAAGCCTGCGCGTCTGGAGCCTGTGCTCCGCAACGGGAGAAGCCACAACAGTGAGAGGCCCGTGTACCGCAAAAAATAAATAAATAAATAAACATAGTGGGGACTTCCCTGGCGGTCCAGTGTTTAAGACTTTGGCTTCCAATGCAGGGAGTTCAGGTTCGATCCCTGATCAGGGAGCTAAGATCCCACATGTCTTACAGCCAAAAAAACATTAAAAAAAAAAAAAAACAGAAGCAAAAATGTAACAAATTCAATAAAGACTAAGAGGGCCCCGCATCAAAAAAAAAAAAAAAAAAAAAAAAAAAAAAAAAAAATGAGGTATTAATAACTATAACTTAAAAAGTTATAAAATCTCCCCAACTTCTACATCTATTACTCCTTCTCCAGAACTGTGTGCCTGCACTTTACCCCAAAGGCCAGGTGTACTTCTAAGAGGGATATCATGAAAATAAGAAAAAAGAAAAGTTGGTCACATGGTGATGCCTGCGGATTTAAAACACAATCTCTATTACTTTTGATGTGGGTTGGCCTACATTTTGGTGTATGTTGATTTTAACACGTGAGTTAAGGTCAATAAGAATATTTACAGATTTGAGAAGATATCTGTTCATGTCATTCTGGAAAAAAAAAAAAGTGATGGTGTATGGTGCCAGAAAATACTATCAAGAAAAAAAAATTAAGCACAGACATAAAAAAACAAACTTATGGTTACCAAAGGGGAAAGGGCGGGGGAGGGATAAATTAGGAGTTTGGAATTAACAGATACACAGTACTATATATAAAATAGATAAACAACAAGGACCTACTTATAGCACAGGGAACTATATTCAATATCTTGTAATAATCTATAATGGAAAAGAATCAGAATATATATATATATGTATAACTGAATCACTTTGCTGTGTACCTGAAATTAACACAATATTGTAAATCAACTATACTTCAATTTTTTTAAAAAAGGAAAAAATTAGGTGAAAGCCATTTAAGATATTCTTTGCAACAAGTAAACAAACAAACCAATATACCTAGGATGTTCCATATGCCTCCTTCACAGCCACACACAGTGGGTTTCCCATGGTGATAAAATTATTACCTCAGATGCCACCATACCATTTTTGTTAAATAGCCTTAAACAATTTTAAGATAAGCTCCTTTGGGGAGGTATTATAATTACTTTAAGAATCAGGCCTTCCTTTGCCCACCCATGTTCATAGCAGCACTATTCACTATAGCCAAAAGGTGGAAGCAACCCAAATGTCCATGGATGAATGGATAAACAATATGTGGTACCTACATACAATGGAATATTATTCAGCCTTAAAAAGGAAGGAAATTCTGACACATGCCACATATGGATGAACTTGGAGGCCATTATACCAAGTGAAATAAGCTAATTACAAAAAAGATTAAAAACTGCATGATTCCTCTCATATGAGGCACTTAGAGGTGTCAAATTCATAGAAAACAGAATGGTGGTTTGCAGGAGCTGGGAGAAAGGGGAAAGGGAGTCGTTGTTAGTTGTTTGCAAGTTGAAAAACTTCTGGAGTCCCATTGCTCAACAATGTGAAAGTACTTACCATTACTGAATTAAACAATTAAAAACAGTAAATAAGGTAAATATTACATTATGTGTTTTTTATCACAATAGAAAATTTTTAAAAAAATAATTTGACCTTCTTTGGAACAAAATGCCTGCATCAATTTTAAACACCCCCACACCATTTAGTTTTTTGTTTTTTTGTTTTTTTCCTTGCGTTATGCGGGCCTCTCACTGTTGTGGCCTCTCCCATTTGCGGAGCACAGGCTCCGGACGCGCAGGCTCAGCGGCCATGGCTCACGGGCCCAGCCGCTCCGCGGCACGTGGGATCTTCCCGAAACGGGGCACGAACCCGCGTCTCCTGCACCGGCAGGCGGACTCTCAAGCACTGCGCCACCAGGGAAGCCCACCATTTAGTTTTTGATTGCTACTCTTTAAATAGTTACTTTACAACATACGAATATTTCTCAAAGTAATAAAGAAGTTGGCTAGATTTATTTATTTAGCTCCTGTTATATGTAATGTAATGTATTAGGTACTGGATGAAAGGAACAAAGAAGGAAAGCATTTCAGTAACTACTATTTTTTTAATAGAAAACATTATCAGGAGTGCAGTCCTGGAGAAGTCTTAGCCCAAGTAAGGAACGACAAAATTCAAATTGATACAGAATCGAGAAACTCCTTCGATACTATAACCAGTATATTGGGGCATATTTGTTATCTTAATATCTGAATCTCTGGAAGCCTGAGTTTTTCAAACAGCTGGGTCTGTGCTCAATATCAACCATTTCTAAATTCCACTGAATTCTTCTTTATTTCAAGAGATGTCTGAGGTTGCCGGTCAGCCTCAAGCTACAATGGAGTCAAACCACCTCCCCCAAGCACTAAACATTTCATTTTTTTGAAGAAATTTTGTAAGCCAAAGGAATGAAGGAACAGTGATGACATCAGTTTTCTTGAGAACTCCAACACAAACAGGATCCAAATGGATCCAAATGGAGAAATTACTTGGATCACTCTAACAAAGGCAAACACCACTTTTACCTCACAACGAACCTCAGAAATAAGCTCTCTACTTACATGGGAGCTGGGGTCTAAATAGAGAAACTTTGGTGGTACCTGCAAGCAGTAAGTAGTAGGTGAAACCTTTTGATTTAAAGTTTGTATCAGGTTGATTTTCTTGGAAGTCATAATAGAAAGGAGCTGATTAGATCTTAGCTAAAGGGGAGAAGCAAAATAGCTTGGTTCTCTGACAGTAAAGCTGTATTAAAAGAAAAAAGCGTGGAGAATTTTAAAAATATATACCACTAAAAAAAAATAGACAGATACCACTTTATTCCTGTATTTCTATTGCCAATGTGTCTAGAAAATTAATAAAACCAAGAGGCTGTTTTTACACCATTATTCTACTTCCTATAATCAAAAATGACAGGAAAAAGTGACAAATCGGTTCAAAATACAAAACCTGCTGAAAGGAAAACAATTCTGATAAAATCACAGAATCCTGGGGTTGGAAGGGCATGTCATCTAACTCCTCATCAAGTGACAAGCCTTTCTTGAAAATCTCCACTGATGGACTGTCACAGCCTCCTGAGACCTCTCCTTCATCTGTGGTCAGTTATGACTATAAAAGTGTCCTTCTAATATTAAAAGAAAATGCATCTCTCCTGGCCCAGGTTCCACTATTTGGTGGCACTCAATTAGTATAGCACCTCTTCCGCAGGGCAGCCTTTCAGATTTTTGCAGAGAGCAATGTTATCCTTTCTGTTTCTTCCTGTCTCTGTTAACAAAACACCCTTAGATCCTTCTGCCATTCCTCACAGAATCAGTCTGTCCTCTCCCACCTGAATGCACCTGGTTTTCAATACCTTTCTTGATTTTAACATCTCTGTCACCTCTAAATAAGTTAGCCCTGAGTTTGGGTCAATTTCAACTCTACTCATTAAAAAATGACTTAAAATTTTTGACTTCCTAAAGGCTATAAATTACTTATTTGTGTGTATTTCAATATGTATTATTATAAAATGTAACAAATCTTTTTTATTATCTAGAAATGCTGATGAAACATTAAACTCATTATGTCAACCTGTCCCATCACCTATCAGGTAGCAGCATTAACCTCCACCTGGCCATTAAACAGGAACATTGGGCCTTCTCTCTCTTTTTGTTTAATTAATTTATTTTATTTTATTTATTTTTGGCAGCATTGGGTCTTCGTTTCTGCACACAGGCCCTCTCCAGTTGCAGCGAGGTCGGCAGGGGTTGGGGGGGCACTCTTTGTTGAGGTATGCAGGCTTCTCACTGCGGTGGCCTCTCCTGTTGCGGAGCACAGGCTCTAGGCATGCAGGCTTCAGTAGTTGTGGCACGTGGGCTCAGTAGCTGTGGCTCACGGGCTCTAGAGCACAGGCTCAGTAGTTGTGGCGCACAGGCTTAGCTGCTCCAGGGCATGTGGGATCATCCCGGACCAGGGCCCGAACCCGTGTGCCCTGCGTTGGCAGGCGGATTCTTAACCACTGCACCACCAGGGAAGCCCCTGGGCCTTCTCTTTGACTATAACCTCTCCTTCACACACCCCAACCACAGCACACACACATCTGCACACAGGCACTCTTTGCTTGATTTATACCCACAATGTCTCCTTGTTGCTTTCTTTCTATTCCCATAGCTACCTCCTCATCCAGACTTCCAGCAACACTCACATGGGCAGTTCTACAGACCAGGTCTGTCCAGGTGAAGGTTGATGGTGTCTCACCTTCGGTTCCCATTCTTCAAGGGACTTATGTCAACAACCAACATTCAGTGCTTACTGACAACCATTATGCTCTAGGCCCTCGCCTAAGTACCAACAGAGATACAAAAATGAATGATGGTCTCTGCCTTTAAGTAGCTGAGGGTCACAGAACTTAATAAATAACTGTACTATGGGACAGCAGAAACAAATACGATCTTGTTCAAAGTTCTGTGGGAATCTTAATTCAGTTGGAGGAAGAGATGTCAGTAAAGCTAGGCCTTAAAGAAGAAGACACATTCTTAAAATATACAACCTAAAATGAGTTCTTCTCAGTCCATGTTTTCAAAAAGCAAGACCAGAATTAGCCAGAAGTAGTGAGGCAGGCATGGTAGGTAAGAGGTAAGAGGGCTTCAAGCATTTTAGAAGACAATTTGGAATATGTAAGAGATTTTGTGAAAAGGTAACAACCTATACATCTGAAAAAAAGTAAGAAGTAGAAGAATTTAAAAGTATGTTAAATACACAAAGAAACATGGAGAAATCTTTGAAAAGCATATCATCAAATCAAATCAAATAAGGAAATAGAATACAGTATTAAGAGAAAATGTAGAATGCAAAACTCAACACATATCATCTCAATTTCATTTAAAATTTCATATTGCACGTAGATATCTGCATATGAGAATTTAAAAGTGAATTTACATATAGGCAATATGTGTCTCCATTATGATGTAGATGTGTACAGAGGAAATATAATCTTATATAAGTATATAAAGAATAGATGTGCAAACAGTAAATAGCTACAGTGCTTATCTCTACTTGGTAAATTTATGAAAGATTTAAATTTTCTTCTTTAAATATTTTTATTTTCCACATTTTCTATAATAAACAAGTTTTTAAATTATAAATAGAAACTCCTTTCCCCAATCCATGTTATTTTTAAAGAAGAAATAAGACTTGGATGAACAGACAAAAGTGTGGAAGTGGAGAAGGGGATTCTATGCAAAGAGAACCTTATGGACAAACAAGCACGAAAGTGCATGGTATGTGAGGGGCTTCCAGGTGATCCACAGAAGTGAAATCATTGAGTAAATTACTCAACATCAATTGTTTAAATTTCATTTAGAACACTGGCATTTCTTTCATGGATTTTTTTCATGGAATTTTAAGAATGTCCATTCTAATCAAAAGATGACAAACGACAGTGTTAATGAGAAGACAGTCAAGATTCCCATCTTTACAGGATATCATAGAGTGAAGGTATGCTTGTTAGAGGTAAAACATGGCCATGGGAAAAGCTTAATCCTAAAGAGTCCACAATAGGATCCCACAAAGATCTATGTCACCACAAGAAAATAAATACATTTTCATTATTACAATAGATTCCTCCTTAACTCGAGTTCTAACACTTTATTCACTCATTGATTCAACAAACATTGTGTTACTATCTGGGGACAAGCACTGCCCTAGGTACCAGGGCTCTAGCTGTGAATAAGGCAGAGCAGCCCTGCTCTCATGGCATTTACATTCTCTTTACAGGCCTTCCGTGCAGATAGGTAATCAATTCCCTAAGCCATGGGGCATGTTGCAAAGACTTCAAGCTATCAAGTCAGAGGGACCTGGATTCAAATCTAGACTCTGTTTCTTTGATTCTGAGCAAATTACTTAATATCTCAAGTCTTAGTATCTTGATCATGGAAAATGGGATAATCATACCCACCTCTCAGAATTACTCTGAGAAATGAATAAAAGAATTTAAATAAAGTAGTATATGATGGGTACTCAAAAAAAAAAAAATACTGCCTTTCCCTTCTGTGGTATGCAGAATTCTAAAATGGCCCAAAGATTTCCATTCCCTAATATATAATCCATTCCCCTCAATCATGAGTGGGACTGTGAATATGACAGGATAGTAACTCCCTGGATTCAATTATGTTATGTAAGACTCCTCCTTAGCAGGAAAAAAACATTCTCCTGTTGGTCTTGAAGAAGCAAACTGCCATGCTGTGAACTACCTATGGAAATGGCCACATGGTAAGGCCCTGAGGGCAGCCTGTAGGACCTGAGAGTGGTCGTGGCTGACAGCCAGCAAGAAAATGGGGGCCTCAGTCCTACAACCACAAAGAACTGAATTCTGCCAACCTGAATGAACTTGGAAGAGAACCTCGAGTTCCACCTGAGAACCGCAGATACCTTGACTGCAGCCTCATGAGACCCTGAGCAGAGGACCCAGCAAAGTGATGCCAAGATTCCTGACCCACAGAAACAAAGTAACCCTATGTTGCTTTAAACCATTAAATTTATGATAATTTGTTATGTAGCATGAGAAAACTAATATACCTTCCCTAAACAAAATGAGCCAGAGTGGTCCATAGGATTTGCGAGCTTCCTAAGGATGTCAAATCATTTTAGTAATGGTCTGATCACCTACACAATTCCCTGGAATGGCACCCTTCAGATCACCAAACACTCAAGAATCTAGCTGTCATCAATCCCTCCTTGTGTCCTGTCAGGGAATTCCTAGAAAGGGTATTGATTCATCATTCTTAGGCTAGTTATTTCCCAGGGAAATAACTAGCACACCAGTTATCATGTTGAGAAGACAGAATCACAGAACTTTAGAGCTAGAAGGATACGTAGAGATACTTCAGAGTAATCTTGTCCTATCTTCATTTTATAGTTGGAAACGATGAGGCCCAGGAAGTATCTTCCACAACCTCTCACAAGTAGTCGATTGCAGGGATACAGCCAAGTTCTGTATGACCTGAAGCTTATGCAATTGGGGGACCCTCTTTAAAGAAAATATAAAATTACAAATACATTACTCATCAAGTAAATGTTTATTTAAAATAAGAAAAGAGGGACTTCCCTGGTGGCGCAGCGGTTC
>NW_006795410.1:1335284-1338772 GCF_000442215.2 Lipotes vexillifer
GCCCCCCCCTGCCGATGCAGGGGACGCGGGTTCGTGCCCCGGTCCGGGAAGATCCCACATGCCACGGAGTGGCTGCGCCCGTGAGCCGTGGCCACTGGGCCTGTGCGTCTGGAGCCTGTGCTCTGCAACAGGAGGGGCCCCAGCAGTGAGAGGCCCGCGTACCCCCCCAAAATAATAATAATAAAAATTTTAAAAATAAGAAATCAGACCAAATTACACATCTTTTTAAAAATTAAAAATAACATAAACATCACAAAATCCAGACATAGCTTTAATACTTATTTGCCCTAATTTTAGCCCATATGTGCTTTCATAGTTTTTATATAACAATTTTGCTATATTTTCTATAAAGAAATGATTCAATCTTGCCTCTAACTTGATGATCTATTTGGTTTTTTTTTGGTTTTTTTTTTTTTTTGCGGTACGTGGGCCTCTCACTGTTGTGGCCTCTCCCGTTGCGGAGCACAGCCTCCAGACGCGCAGGCTCAGCGGCCATGGCCCACGGGCCCGGCAACTCCACGGCATGTGGGATCCTCCCGATCTATTTGTTTTTAATTATTAAGAAATGTTTAACTCAACTACCACTCATTATTGTTAATATCTTGTAAATATTTAGGATTTTTGTTAAATTTGATTTAAAAACAAACTGAATTTCTACTAGATATGAGCTGTAAAATTTGAAAGAATTTTCAACAGACTAATTTCTGTATATTTCTCCTCCATGTCAGGTAAGTTCATAGCACAATAGGATCTCTGGCCCTGCATCTGCCTGTCATGCCCCCCACTGAGTCAGCCTAGCAGGCCACTGGAGTATTCCTGGCCATTTCAACATGAGGATGGCTGACAATGATTTACTTGGAGGTGACTGTAAACAAAAATTATAATAATCCTACTGAACCCAAATTAAATGTACCCCTACTCAACTTCCTCTTAGCCAGATCCCCAAAATGGCGTGAAAACTCCCCTGTCCTTCAGCAGGGGAAGAATGATAAAGAGGTGGCTGGGAGGAAAAAAAACTAGCAACCTTAAACAATTGTAGTCAAATATCCTACCTTTGTAAATTTACAAAAAATACATGAACATGTGAACACATTACTAGCGTCCCTCCCCTAGGAAGGGTCTATACAAGTGAGGAAACCACGAAGCTGAAGCTTTAAGTAGCCTCTGATCAGTGAAGGTAAAGGACACCCGTTTTACTTTGAAAACTGCGAGACAAATCAAGTTTTTTGTGGAATGAGGAAAATAAGGCATGGAAAGGTTAAATAACTTCCCAAAGTCTCACAACTAGTAAAGGGTGTAGGTGGAATTGAACCCAAGCAGCCTAAACCCAGCTTTCACAGTCTTTACCAGTATGCTACCCATTCTGCCATAGGAGCAAGCTTATGTGTACATGTGTGTGCACACCTGTGTGTGTGTGTACATGTACATATATATACATGTATGTGAGTTTGACAGAGGGGAAAGAAAACAAGTGCCCTGTGATTCGATCTTAATGTAAGTTGACTTTTTTTGAGTTCTTATTTGTTCTACTTGCTTACAGTGATAGTGATAGCTTATAGGAATAGAGAATGGGTCTTGGAGTTGACGTTAGGGGCCAAAAAAGCAGTCAGTGCTACTTGAAAACTAGTTTGACTCAGCAGTGATTGGAAAGCCCATCTCAAGGCTTTCTCCCCAGAACACAGCAGGCTAGTTAAGGTATCAAAAGTTAAGAGGATAAACTAAGTCATAGTGGCTTCTCTTTCCATTTTGTGGGAGCAGAAGTACTTTTTCATCAAATTGCTTTTTGATCTCTGAGCAAGTTTTAGTGGTGACGTCTGAGCCAGGCAAGGGTTCAAAAAACACTGGAGAGAGGATTAGGAGGTATGGTTCTGTCTCATTCTCACAATGACTCCATCTATGATACCTTGGATAACTCCTACCCCTCTCTTGGTCTCAGTTTCCTCAATGGGATAAGGGATTATATAGCTGCTCCCATGTTCTATGACCTATGTTTTTAATCTTTAAACTACAAATAGAAAGCTTCAGAAGAGAAAACATTCAAGGCTATGACATAGTGGGAATATCCTGGCTTAATCACATATCTCTTTCTCAATTACAGCAATACTAGTTTAAAAAAAGAAAAACTAACTTGATTTCTTTGAATGTTAAATGAGGAATGAATTTTTAATTATTTTTAAAGGAAAAACAGTGACAATTTCTGTTCTGAAACTGAAAGCCACTGACAAGAAACAGGAAATCTTAGCAAAAGTCTTTGACAGAGCCCTGGCCTTCAGGCTCCCTACTCCTAAGGCTTTTTACTATAATAATCCCCAAGCTCAGTGGTCTCCTCTACTTGCAAGTTTCAGGAAGTCAATGCACCATTTTGGTTTTTGATAGATGAAGTACTGGAGGCCAAGTTCTGGGCCTGGAACAAACAGCATTACTCAGCCAGGGGACTGTGGCTGAGTCTCTTGGGCCTTACTTTCCTCATCTGTAAAGGAAGGATGCTTACCTAGTTACATCTTTAGGTCTTTCCATATCAGAAATTCTCTTAGTAAAAAGAAGTGAAATAAGCTATTGCTTTTGCTGCTGAAATACTGGGTTGGCCAAAAGGTTCGTTCAGTTTTTTCCGTAAGATGGCTCTAGTAGCACTTAGCTGTCTTTAACTTCATTCAAAACAATTTTGTTAGATTGTATGTGACAACTTCATATCAGCGTGCATTTAAAAAAAGGCTTATCAAAATTGGTGAATTTTTGTGTAGCCATTTTAATATTGAAGATGGACCCCAAAAAACATTTTCAGCAAGTTATGCTTTATTATTTTAAGAAAGGTAAAAATGCAAACGAAATGCAAACAAAAAGATTTGTGCAGTGTATGGAGATGGTGCTGTGACTGAAGGTGTCAAAAGTGGTTTGTGAAGTTTCGTGCTGGAGATTTCTAGCTGGATGATGCTCCATGGTTGGAGTAGATAGCCATCAAATCGAGACACTAGTTGAGAACAATCAACATTATACCATGCAGGAGATAGCCGACATACTCAAAATATCCAAATCAAGTGCTGAAAATCATTTGCACCAGCCTGGTTATGTTCATTACTTCGATGTTTGGGTTCCACATAAGTTAAGCAAAAAAAACCTCTTGACCGTATTTCCACATGCGATTCTCTACTTTAGCATAATGAAAACATTCCGGTTTTTTTTTGTTTGTTTTTTTCTTTTGTTTGTTTTTGCGGTACGTGGGCCTCTCACTGCTGTGGCCTCTCCCGTTGCGGAGCACAGGCTTCGGAAGCGCAGGCTCAGCAGCCATGGTTCACGGGTCCAACCGCTCCGTGGCATGTGGGACCTTCCTGGCCTGGGGCACGAACCCGTGTCCCCTGCATCGGCAGGCGGACTCTCAACCACTGCACCACCAGGGAAGCCCAGCATTCCGTTTTTAAAACAGATTGTGAGGGGCTTCCCTGGTGGCGCAGTGGTTGAGGGTCCGCCTGCCGATGCAGGGGACGCAGGTT
>NW_006795410.1:1338845-1357757 GCF_000442215.2 Lipotes vexillifer
AAAAACAGATTGTGACAGGAGATGAAAAGTGGATACTGTACAATAATGTGGAATGGAAGAGATCATCGGGCGAGCAAAATGAACCACCACCAACCACACCAAAGGCCAGCCTTCATCCAAAGAAGGTGATGTTGTGTATATGGTGGGATTGGAAGGGAGTCCTCTATTATGAGCTCCTTCTGGTAAACCAAACGATTAATTCCAACAAGTACTGCTCCCAATTAAACCAACTGAAAGTAGCACTCAATGAAAAGCATCCAGAATTAATCAACAGAAAACGTATAATCAGGATACTACAAGACCACATGTTTCTTTGATGACCAGGCAAAAACTGCTACAACTTCGCTGTGAAGTTCTGACTCTCTGACATTTTTTAAAGAATATTTATTTCAAAGAGTACTGTTAAAACAACACAATTTAAGGAAAACACGTCATGACTAATGCATCTACTTCTTTCAGTTGGCCTAAGTAATCCTCAGAGTTTTCTTCTTGCCCTTATTGAACACCTACCTCATGCCAGGTCCTGTGCTAAGTGCTGGGGTTCTGAGGACAAGAGAAGAACATGGTCCCAGGATGAGGCAGTCAGAGTCCCCATCTTCAAGAATCTCAGTCTCATTCTACATGGTGATCCCACATAAACTGATATGGCGTAGAAGCCCCTGGGCCCAAAATAATACATTTTGTTGTAGTGAGGTGCCAAGGAGATACACTTACCTTCTTTTGCCTCTAGCTTTGCCCCTTGGGACACAGTGGACAAGAGGCAGAGTTTAGTGCTGAAAACCAGCGGTTCTCAAACCTTCATACACAACGGAACCACCTGGAGGGCTTGTTAAAACAGACCGCTGGGCCTCACTCCCAGATTCCTGACTTAGGAGGTGTGGGGCTGGGTCAAGAGTCTGCATTTCTAACAAGTTCCAGGGGATGCAGGTGTTTCTGATATGGGGCCCACACTTGGAGAACCTCTGCTGGAAGGGACGATCATGAACTGAGCTAATTAGTCCGGGGGAAGGCTCTATACTGATAGGTTTAAAGAGCTCCCCAGGTGTACCGATGTGCAGTGGCAGAGGAGAGCCACTGGATTAGATCAGGCGGTGTTACTTTCCCAAAATAGTTGCACTTACAAAATACTTTTAAGCTCATGTCTATTTCTGAGCAGCTCGCCTGATTAATGATTTCTTCCCCTGTGGGTTCAAACCTCTAGGTAAAGTTATGCTTACGATGACATTTTCCAAAGACCAGAATGCAGCCCATACTTTTTGATTGCTGAAACATACAAGGTGTTGTGTCTCCCAACATTACATTGGGTGCCGGAGAACACAAAGATGGGGACCCATCCCAAACTGAGCAGGCGCTAAAGGACAAAAAGATTATTTAATAACATATTCACCCAAAAAACATGCCTTTAGTGCTCACTTTTTGCTGTGCCAAGGAGCTCAGGCTTTTCTCTTTAAAGGTGAGAGGTTACGGAGATTTTTAAGGATGAGAGGGATGGTATCTGAATTGCATCTTTGTGGTGTGCATCTTAGATTCATTAGAAGGTCCTTGGATCAAGAGAGGCTGGGAGAAAGGGTCATAATTAAATAGCAGAGGGGAGGAGGAAGAACTCTCCGGAAAAAAGGAGGAGGAAATAGGAGTCATTAAGGAAGCTAGCGGCTCGAGAAAGAGGCTTTTAGCTACAAAGATTTCAGTGAAACACTGACAATCCCAGTTTCAAGATCATTAGGAAAATAGAAATACTATTTTCGTTAAAAGAGAAATATGCTACTTGTATGAAGAACTAGTTGGGTAGAAGAAATGCCCTTTAGCCAGAAGTTTTAAGGAAAAGCCAGTGGAATTTATGAGTCAAGAGAATATTTGCTGGTAACTCCAATTCCAAATTTACTTATTTCTTCCCCCTCCCATAATCTGGAAACACCACTGAATAACCACTCTACTTAAAATCTCCAGCTTCCTTGAGCCTCAGGCACTGCCTCCTCCTCTTTGCCACTCTCTTGTTCATTTCCTGTCTTTCCTTCTTTCTCCTGCCCCTGAATAAATGTCTTCTCTAAATTCTGTTCTTCGTTGGTACTCATATCACCTCAACTGACTAAAAAAAACTTTTCCATAGGGATGAATCCAGGCTTCTTCTCACCTACAACTATCCTGGGATTAAGCCTCTCATTTCCAGTGGCCTTCTGGATGTATCCAAATTATACCTCAGGCACCTCAAACTGGAAGATACTATTTTATTCATTTTTACCCATTGATGAGATCCTGCCATTCTTTAAAAAGTCTCAAATGTGCTACGAAAGCATCTATGATTCTAGCTGGATATGATCCTCAACCCTGTACTTTCTTCCTTCCTCTAACAGTATAATGATGGTTCATGATCTTCTAATTTTACCTCTCTTCCAAATGTTAAAATCACGGAGGACAACAAACATGACTTGTTCATCTGCATATGTGCAACCTAAGGCTTGCACTTATCACTTGTTAAATTGATTTGGGAAGGTAAAAACTGCTACAAAGGATTAATTTTAAGCCTTCCTGAAAACTTACAGCCAATCTAGAAGAAACCATCCACAAGAAAACAGGAGAACAGATTTGGCTGTTTTTACCAGTCAAGAGGCAGAACCAGGGATTCCAGGCTTTTTATTTCCTGATGCCAATCAGATTAGATCACTAGTTAATAAGTCTCCCTCTGCTGCAGCCTCAGAATGGTAAAAACCAGAGTAAAGTACCCAGAGAAGAGACAGATTTGCTGCTATAATCAGGCAGATACCACTAAGGAGGAAAACGTTCATGTCAAAGGCAGACTATTTATCAGAATTGCAGCAAAAGAAGCTTATGCTTCACCAGTACATCATCACAGTGACATCTGCAGCGTTACTAAGGAAATCAGTCTGCATGTGCTGTAACATTTCAGAGCTCCTTGGGCCAGCAGCCCTCTCTGGCTTTATAAAGCTTTCTGGTTTCAGAGAAATGGAGGTTGGCCTGAGAGAAGCAGCCCTGTGGACAGGGCTGAATCTAAAACAAGAGAGTCACAAAGTGTGGGCAACCCTCAGCCACTTTGTCCTGCACTGCAACACTAAGTGTGTGGGTCTAATCACAATTGTGATTGTTTTTTGCAGTGGGTCTTTGAGAATCATACAAGACACAGTATAACCAACATGGGGTTGTCTGCCTTTATCACATTCTTATGGATATTTATAAATGGCAGTCAAATTCAGACTTCAGGTCTAGAACACAAGCAGGAAAGTAAAATTGCCTGAAGGCTTTTTACTGAAATAATAACTTTGCTTATTACAATGGCCCCTTCTGATTCAGCTTTTATTCTTTCCTGTTAGCACATATTCTGCCACTGTCAATATTCTTTAAATAGATTTTAGAGCCTCCACTGGTAATCCAGCCCAATATTTCTTTATGTCCTACACAGTGGAGAGCTCTTTTACCCATTCTCAGTAGAGCTGAAAAGAACTTCAGACTTTTCTCAGTGGAATGCAGCTTCCAATGAAGATCCCCTTTAAGGCACAATTTAATCTTCCCTTCTTGGAATCAGAATACTCCACTTTCCTTAGATCATTCATTCAATAAATATTTAGTAATTTCCTTCTATGTGCTGGGCATTGTGTTGTGCTTGAGAATACAATGGTGAGCAAAACCAGATCTGATTCTTGCCTCAACTGAGCTCAGAATCTAGCGGTGGGAGAGACAGATGGGAATCTAATAATCACACAAGTTAAAGGTAAAATTGCATCTGTGAAGAGAGGTGCCTGGTTGTGTGAGAGTATGGTACAAGGAAAAAGCAGTCAGGGAAGTCTTTACTGGAGAAGGAAATGTTGAGCTGAAGTCTAAGGGCTCAGAATGGAGGAACCTAAGTGAATACTTTTTCAGGTAGGTGGAACAGTATGTAGAAGACTCTGTGGTGTGAGAGTATAAAGAATAAGATAATTTTTTTAAAGGACTGGGAGAAGTTGTCTCTGCAGACCTTTGGAAGAAAAATGACTGTTACAAGAGCAATAAGAAATCTATTGAAAGATTTTAAAGAGCTGGTGAGATGAAATGAAAAAAAAATTGCATTTTGAAAAGTCACTCTGACTGCAGTCTGGGAAAATATCAACTCGAGGGGGCATTTAGTCCCAGGGTGCACTGGCTGGGAGTATTTTGCAATAGTCTATGTGAAAGAAACAAGATTAAAGTGGTGGCAGTGGAGCAATTCATGATTAGTCAGATGGAGTACGGGGTAGGAGCAACAGAATGAGTCAAGAGTGATCTCTAGGTTTCTGGAATAACAGGATAGTCTGAGTACCACTCACTGAACATGATGACACTGCCAACAGGCACAGTGTGAGGAATAAGATCATAAGTTTGAATTCTGATGTGTTGAGCTTCAAGATTTTCCTTCACTAACCCTCTTCTTTATCCTAGTTTTTAAGCATCTTTTACATGAAATGATCTCTATAAATTAAAAAGAAAGAGGGAATAACATAAATTAAAAAGAGGGCTCAAATATATAGGCAGCACCTCTTTAAATCTTCTTTTTTACAGATGGTAAGAGGATTTCAAACATCTGCCACATTTGAAAATCCAACTCTGTTTACTCTTCTAATACATGTTAATCGTTCAACAAAATGAAACAAATGATGCCTTACTCGCCAGCCACACAATCTAACTCATCAGTCATTATGAGCATCCATCATGAGGCTGGTAACAGTTCTCCAGCCCATTAAATATTATACACTAATTTGATAATGACATCTGACTTACAGTTTTACTTAAATGTATCTAACGTCTCTCTCAAATTAAGCGTGAGCTCACTGACGGTAGGAGCCACATGTCACATTTCGAAGGCATTGTAGAAAATGCTCTAGGATAAAGTACCTCAATCCAGATATAATAAATACTATACATTTCCCAATCTCTGACCCTGTTTTGAGCATTTTTAAGGGTAAAATGCTATATGGCATAATAAAATAAGAATTATATTTGGGGACTTGAATTCTAAAGCCAGTATTGTCCCTTAACTAGCTAGATATGTAAAAGTGGGCAAATTATTTCACTTCCCTGGGCTTCAGTTGCCTCAATTATTAATCTCTGAAGATTCAGTTCAATGGGATCCTGTACCTTAAAGCAATGGGATCCTGTACCTTAAAGTTTATCACAGAAGCCATAACAGCTTTCCTTTATCCTACTTGATTAAATGTTGAATCAATAAAGGTGTGAATCAATGTATATCTGAATGAGTGACGCTAATGGAGGATGTAGTGAGTAGAAAGGGTATTAATTAGGTGGTCAGGAAACCAGGATCTAACCCCAGTTCAGCCACTGACTCACTCTCTATGTCAGTCTCCTCTCCTCTATGCCTTGGTTTCCTCCCCATGAAACCTCAAATGTGATGCTGCACATTTTTTCCGACACCCTAACTGTCATAGCCCCAGAGCCAGGGAGCCACAGGACAGAAGCTCTGTAGTCAACGATATCCCTTTGAGAATGAAGAGAAGGACAATAAACTGAGAGTATTGTTCATTTCCAGTGTAAAAAGCCCTCTTCAAATGGGAAATGACAGCACTTAGATGCATCCCTTAGATCCAGTTTGTATTTTCTTCTCCTTTTGCAAGGGACAGCAAGAGAAATTCTACTTTAGGAGACACGATTGTTCAACCAGTGAGTCCTCAGCAATTCTAACACCAGAACCTTGTGTGGGCAGGGACAGGCAGATACCAATTACCTCCCAAAGGTTGGCCTGGGCTTCCAGGTTAGCAACTCCAACCACTACAAAATTCCCCCGTTTGTAGTTTAAAGGTCCATAGTTGTACCAGAATTGTATTCTGTAGGTCCAATTAACTCAATACCATTTACTTTTCCTTGAGAAAGACAATTAAAAAAAACAAACTGCTTTTGCTGCTGCCTCACCTTAATCACACTATTTATACCTGTATTTTGGCAGCTTCATTTTTGACCTGTTGTATATCACATAGATCAAAGTTCCAGTGTCAGCAAATGGTGCCAAAATAATGGTACCAAAGTAATGCTGCAAAGTAATTGAGATGAGCCCTAACAAAATAATCCATTATTATTATCAAATAGAAACACAGAGCCACATGATTCTTATTACTAATGGGGCCTATCTAATGATAGCTTAATCGCCAAAAGGATGAGTTTTATTTGGGAAAACTGGATTTTAGTTAAAACTTATTACAGAGACATTCAAACATCTGCAATGATATCCATCCTCTTTGTAACTTGTGTAAATATTATAGTTACTCAGGAATAACCTCACATGAGGTTTTCATTGCTCTGTGCAGTTCTCGCCATAGCTCCTAAATCCAGATTTGAGTCAACACTGGAATGTGATACCCAAAATGGAATAATACTCTTTGTTTCTCTTATATAAAAATCTTCCAAAAATGTAGATAATCCTGCATGAGACCTGTACATTTTATAAAAACATAAGTAACTTCACATATTATAGGAGGGTAGTAAGAGATAGGGATGGAAAGGCTGATGGAGAATTCTGAATATTTAGCTGAGTATCTGACTTTATCTTTCAGACTGTTGATTTTGAAAAGCAGGTGTGACATAATCAGCCTTCTGCTTTAGGAAGTGCAGCTGAATAATTTTATTTTGGCTTTCTATTTCAAATAACATTTGTTTAGGACAAGAGTTCAAAAGGTATCTCCATATTCTTCATAAGCCTAGGAAACAAAAATCGTTTTAAACATCATTTCCAGGTCAACAAAATTTACATTTTTTTTTTCATAAAGAAGATGTTGGGGGTAGGAGTTTATTAATTAATTAATTTATTTTTGCTGTGTTGGGTCTTCGTTTCTGTGAGAGGGCTTTCTCTAGTTGTGGCAAGTGGGGGTCACTCTTCATCGCGGTGCGTGGGCCTCTCACTATCGCAGCCTCTCTTGTTGCAGAGCACAGGCTCCAGGCGCGCAGGCTCAGTAGTTGTGGCTCACGGGCCTAGTTGCTCCGCGGCATGTGGGATTCTCCCAGACCAGGGCTCGAACCCGAGTCCCCTGCATTAGCAGGCAGATTCTCAACCACTGTGCCACTAGGGAAGCCCCAAAACTTATATTTTAGTGCAGACTTTGCTTTACCTTTCATTCTCATATTTAAGGCATTTATTTGCTTCACACAAGGTAAGTCTGGATGAAAACTCCCTCTCACGGTCAAGTGCTGCTCCATGATGTACGTGCAAGGCTCTGTAGCTTATGGGACCTTGGAGAGCTGCACATGGAGCAGGTGGCAATGGGTTCAAACAAAATAGCTGAGAAGCATGGGTACTAAGGGTGCAGTACTGGCACAATGCCATGTACCAGGCTCATCCAGGGACTCAGATATCTACCTTCAAATTCAGGAACCATAGATCCCGGAGGTCCAGAAGTCTTTGCAGTGGTTTATAAAGTAATACAGTTTTACTGGATCATAGACATTTGCATGAACTTTAACGAACTGATTGTGAGGAGGAAATAGAAAAATGACTCGCAATCTGGCTGCCCCGGGCTCTGGAGCCAAGCCCTACATCTTGGACCAGCATGCCATGGCCCACGTTCCCTCCAGGGCTGTCCAAGCGGACCCTGAGAACTGACCTTGAGAAAAGGTCAAGAAGGACTTGAGTTCACTTTCTTTGAACCTCAATTCACCATCTACCCCACTCTTCTCTCCTCTCACCTCCCAATATTTCCCATTCAGTGTGTTTCTTAGAGGAGTATATGTTTTCCTCTCTCAGACCTCATTTCATTTTTTTTGTCTTATTTTTTTCTTTTGTCTTTTTTCCCCTTGCATTTGTGTGAGGTTATACTTGTGTTTTCTATCTAGCCAATTGATCCTAACATTGTTTCTGTAACAGGATAATGTGACCTTCAGCATTTAGACAAGACTGGAGCAAATGGGCAAAGAGCAGAGAATACTGTCATTCCCAATGTTCTAAGAATAATTCCGGGAAGCCTTGTTCATAATGCTGGCAGGATCTCCCCAGTTCTCTGCTTTTAGACACACCCTCCCCAGGCCAGCTTGTCCGCACTGAGGCCAGGAATGGTGGGAGCGCGCCACCTCGTGGGCTCGATGGAACACGCTTCACTCTTAGAACTAGACGGAGTTTCCGTTTGGCTCTCAAAACACGTTTAAGAGAACTGGATTTTAAAATGCTTTGAACACTTTCCAGTCACTGAAGCGAAGCTGGAATTTATGAATTCTCTGTCCGAGGTATTCTCTGAGTAGCAGCAGAAATATCTGAACCATGAATCTGTCCTCAGGTAAAATTTAAGGTGAAGGACAACCCTAGCTTCCCTTCTTTAAATAAAGGATTTGTAGTAGTCAGAAATTCAAAGAAAAAGGAGCTCTAACTATGCAGATTACGTTCAAATTAAAACGTACATAGTATCTGAGCAGGAAATTCCACCCATGCTTTAAAGTAGAGCCCTAATTACTACTCTTCTGTTACATCTTCCCCGAGGGTATCTCTTCTTTCTCTGGAACTACCACCCATTTTACAAAAACCAGTTATTTTTTCATATTTAATACTGGTGATCATCAAAGGTATGGATTATGGACCATTTCCATTGAAATCAACTGTACTGTTTTATTTTATTTTTTTCGGGGGTACGCGGGCCTCTCACTGCTGTGGCCTCTCCCCTTGCAGAGCACAGGCTCCGGATGCGCAGGCTCAGCGGCCATGGCTCACGGGCCCAGCCGCTCCGCGGCATGTGGGATCTTCCCGGACCGGGGCACGAACCCGTGTCCCCTGCATCGGCAGGCGGACTCTCAACCACTGCGCCACCAGGGAAGCCCTATACTGTTTTCTTAAAGTGCAGTTTCTTGGGCCTTACCCTACATAAATGAAATCAGAATCTCTGGGGTTATAACCTAGGAATGAGCATCTGAAGTTAGCACCCCTTTCTGTGTACTCCAGTTAGAGACGCCAATGCTCTCTGGGTTGGCTCCAGAAATTAAGCAATTTAGGAAGAGAACTGCCCTCGTTCCTACGTGATAGACTATTACTATTACAATACTTATTCACAGCTCAGCTTCTTGGAACACCTTGTCCAGGAAGCTTTCCCAATGTATTCCAAAAAGTTCAAACACGTGCCTCTGGCTCTGAGCCCTTCAGCCTAATCACATCCTTCTACCTGTTATAAGTAGTCTCTCTACTTTGGCTTATCAGAGAGCTGTCTCTTTGCTGAGACATCCTGGAAAGTGTGGGCTCTCACTCATCTCTTAATGGGACCCACAACACAACATGCAGCAGCATTCTGCACATGGCCAAACTCTGCTTGAAATTGCACTAGGAGTCTTCTGGCTTCAAATAACTAGCCAGCAAGAAAACTTGCGGCACAGAAAACAACCTCCCATCCACCCTAAAAGCAACAGACCAACTGCTTCCAGTGAAACACATCCCTGCTCGGGCACCAAGGGTACCAAGTTACCCAGACACACCAATCATGCTGCAGCTGTTTGGCTCTTTGCAGAGTACCCCAGGAATTCTGAGCGATAAAGGAGACAGTCATCTGCTCCACAGCCTAGCAGCTGTGTCATTAAACAGACTGCTCCAAAATGACAGAAGAGGCATTCTTTGTGACAGGCAAGTGATATGATTTGTCTTGATTCCAGACATTGGAAGCATCTGTCTGGAATCCGGGCATCTCATTTGATGTTACAGGTTTATCAACAGAAAAGTGAGACTATAGCCAGACACTGAACAGAAGCACAAACACTGACTACTTAAAAAGCCATAGTGTTGTCTTCTTAGCACAAATGCTTGGAAACTTTTTTCCTAAACTATGCTGCTGTATGCAAAATGAAAAACTCAGATAGTTATTCTCTAGACAAAACTGCTTTCAGAATAGGTAAATCAATTTGCCTGGACTATTGGAACATAACAAGAGTTCCAGGTTAAACAGAATTCATTGAGCTCAACATATCTGTTTCTAATAGTGATGCCTCACAGAAGTATTGAATTCAGCAAATGTTAACTGAACACCAGCTCATGCAATGAGCTGTCCCATGCTATGGAATCAAAGGAAGGAGGGGACCTATCAGATTGGGTAATTCAGGGATGGTGTCATAGACTGTCATGGTTTGGTTTGGTTTGGCTTGGTTTTGCGGTACGCGGGCCTCTCACTGCTGTGGCCTCTCCCGTTGCGGAGCACAGGCTCTGGACGCGCAGGCTCAGCGGCCATGGCTCACGGGCCCAGCCGCTCCGCTGCATGTGGGATCTTCCCGGACCGGGGCACGAACCCGTGTCCCCTGCATCGACAGGCGGACTCTCAACCACTGCGCCACCAGGGAAGACCCCAGCAAACTTTTTTTTTTTTTTTCCCGATACGCGGGCCTCTCACTGCTGCGGCCTCTCCCCTTGCAGAGCACAGGCTCCGGACGCGCAGGCTCAGCGGCCATGGCTCACGGGCCCAGCCGCTCCGCGGCATGTGGGATCTTCCCGGACCGGGGCACGAACCCGTGTCCCCTGCATCGGCAGGCGGACTCTCAACCACTGCGCCACCAGGGAAGCCCGACTGTCATGTTTTATGGGGCCTTATGCACAGTCTAGGGAGTTGAGGCAGAGGAAGTAGCACGAACAGCAGCCAACAAGCAACGATGTTCCTTCCTTTATACCCCACCCCCTTGTCTTTCTCAGTGAGGCGTCCACATTAAAACTCATCCAACAGCAGCTCTCAGATCACTGGCATCCTCACCTTGAATAGTTTTTCCTCCACCCCACCCAGCAGCCCACTTCCACATCACCTGTGGACTTGTACCACCTCTGAAATCTTCACCTCAAAATCCAGCTCTGACTCATGGTCTCCTATCCTTCCTCCCATCACTCCTCAACAATTCCTCAATCTCACTGTGATGCATAACCCATTGCTCTCACCACTATCCATCATCATGCCCAGTCCTTTCACAACTGGCAAACATCTACTCATCTTAGCAGTCTTCGCTTAAACAAAACTGCTTTTCCAGCAACAATCCTGTTCCTTTAGACCAGATGTGGTTTCCTTGTTAGATATACTTTTGCAGTGCCCTGGATTTCTCCCATCTTCAACTTAATCTTTAGGACAATTACTTATGTTTTTTCTCCCCCAGTAAAATGAAGAAAGGTAAGAGAGCATCAATCACTGTCATCCTTATCTGTTGCTATATACCTAGAGTGCTTGGCAAATAACTGATGCTTTAAGATCATTTGTTGAAGCAATAAATAAAATTATAAAGTCCAATGTGGCAAGGCATTGAGAAGCTTGGAGCAGTCGGGAAATTTCAGGCCAAAAAGTCAGGTTGGAGCCATTTTCCAGAGTTCTTGAGCATTCAGATAACTAATTTTGTTTATTGTCTAAGTAATGGGAAAATAAGGGGGTCTTTACAGATGAAGAGGCTCTCCAGATATTCATATTTTTTCATGACTATTACAGCTGATTATAAAAAGCACTTATTGCAGGAAATTTGAAAAATGTAGTGAGGTAGAGAAAAGAAAAATCACCCATTTCTACAGTACTACTATCTGATGGGTATTTTCCCTACTAATTTTCCAGACATTTGTTTTAAACAGTGGGGATAATATAGTGCAGCCAAACTTCGACTGTGTTTTGTTTCCATTCAGCACTGTAAACTAAGCATTTTTTTAAATCATTTAAAAACCTTTAGTAAGCTTCGTTCAATGGCTATCTGACATTCAGTCATATCACTATATTACTTTTACTGATTATTTTCCTATTTTTAAAAACTTAGGTTTTTAACCATTTTAATATTTTATTGAAATATTATGCAGTCAAGTACGTAAATCTTAATGGTTTTGTTCTGTGACATTTACAAATATCTACTCCCACATAACTACAACTCAGATCAAGCACTTAAATATTAACAGTACCCAAAAGCCTCCCATGTGGCCTTCCTGGGCAATACCCTCTAAAAGTATTATTCTGACTTATAGCACCAGAAATCACTTTTGCCTGTTTTTGAACTTTATTTTGCAATTTATAATCTTTTGTACCTGACTTCTTTTGTTCTCAGACTTATTATGTCTGAGAGATTCATCCATGCTACTGTGTGTAGCAGTGCTTTATTAATTTTCACTTCTTCAAAGTATTTCACTTTATGTATCCATTCCACTGTTGATGGACACATGGATTTTTTTCCAGGTGGAAACTTTTACATATAAATTCCTACTATGAACTATATTTTAAATCTAGTCATATATTTAGCCTAAAACACACCTTAGTGAAATGGTTGCAGCAATCTACCTATGTTGAGGAAGGATTGTTCTTTCCTGAACATGCCTCATCCAATTATTCTGCAGCCTGTGAATAAATCACTTTCTGATGTTAGATGACCAACTCGAAATCACTTGCTGCTTACCTGCTCTTTACTTCTAGTGCCAGATTTGTGAGTTACTGAGAGCCACCAAATATAAACGGAAACATTCACCTAAAAAGGGGGATGAGGCACCATACCAGCATGGTAAGTGGCAAACAGACATTAAAAGTCCAAAGTAAATATACATTTTACCCAAGTTAAAGCACTCTGGTAACTCCTGGCCTGACGAGAGATTTGTTTCTAAGTTAGATGCAAAGATTCTGGAATAAGAAAAACCTAGATATGAATTCTGGTTCAACTCCTCCTATTTGTATGGTCTTGGTAAATTACTTTATCTCATCTCCTCATTTTTTAAATGGGCTAATAATACTAATATTAGCAAGACTAAATGTATCTGTAATGCCTGCTATATAATTAGATTTCAATAAATATTATTTTTTATACCAACTAATGGCCATCAACATGCAGTGCATTTTAGCTTAGGAGGCCCAAATAAATTTAATTTCAGGTGCAACATTGCTCAAATAGAATCTTGAAATAAATTCCCTAAAAATCAGAATGCTGATTTGCAGATTTCAATCTATCCAGTCCCGCTCTGGCACTGCAATCTTATGTCAGTATCAGGTTTAACTACAACAAATCATAATAGTAGTAACAGTGAATTTTTGTATTCTGTTTGAGAGCTCATGAAGTGCTTTTAAATTCTATACTAATTTAATCACCTTGACACTGCTGGGATAGGTCCTCATCTGTGCAAGTTATCAATTTATTATATCTCAGTTTAAATCCATTCTTCATTATTTGCTCTGTAATGGACTTGAACCCTTTTATATTTCTCTACAGGAAGCACAATATTAAGCTTTGTCAGTAGAGGGAGCTGGAGAAAGGTGTTTTCCTTCTGGCTTCTAAGTGAGATTGTGGCACTGGCCTCAGCCCAGTGACCACCTTGGCACGGATCTGCCAATATGGATACTACACACCCCGGGCCTTACATCATCTTGCAGGTGAACAGGCTCCTGACAATCCATCTCTCTCTGTGGACCTGCCAGTGCCCAGCTCCTGCAGAACCTATGCTTTCTCCAGCATCAGACTTCCGTAGAGTACAGTTACTGCAACGCCCCATTCCTACAAAGAAGGGCTCCTCTAGCTCCTTGTTCTTGCAGCGTCTGGTGGCTAGCAGTGCCCCGCAGCAAGTAGCCTCCCCCAGCGCTGACTTGGGCAACTATGCAGCAAGTCTTCAGGTTCAACACTTTCCTGTGGATTGCTCTCCCAGTACCCCAGGGGGCAGGTTTCAAACAAGTCCCAGTGGCGAGGTACTTCAGTGACTTCTCCATCATCCAGTGAGCTATGCCTTGCCTTCTCCAAAGAGGTCTGGATCTCTGTCGGGGAAGACGGGGGTGGAAGGCTCTTCCTTAGCCTTGTGAATAGCAGCCTCTCCTTACATATGCTATTTCTACTTCTATAGAACTCTCTTTACTTCTCACTAGCCAATTCCCTGTTACTTCAATCCACGTTTTAGTTAACAGGTCTTACATTAAACTTTCCCTTTTCAAATTACTGTGTGGTTTCTGTCTCTTGATTAGATTCTAATTGATACCCGATCTTACAAGATGAAGAAATTCAACTTCAGCCCAGACAAAGCCAAGACCAAAATCCAGATCTTCTAATTCCAAAATCTCTTGATTTTTCCACTACACCAAAATAGTCTTTCCATGAATAAAAGCATGTTAAGTAAGTAAGAAAGAAATTCTCTAAAATGATTAACATCAGTGTCACTTTACAGAACTCCCTTTCCAACTCATTCTCTTAGACACTCAAAGACAAAAGCATCACACCATAGTATATGTCATATTGGGACTACCTACTACACAGAGATAAACTTGCAGGACCCTATTATGGAGCAAAAAATTGGATACTATATCCAGTTTTAATCATAAAGTGAATTCTGGAAGCCACTCTCAGTATTCAACACAAATAAAACTGAACACAGGACACCAAGTAAAACTCAACACCAATCACTGGTAAAACTCAACATAAGACACTAGGTAGATTAGCATCTTAATTTTTGATGAAATTACTGCACAGTTGTAATGAGCACAATGTAATCAGGTACTCATTTTATGGCTCACCCAAATAAACCAAACTAAAACAAAATAGAATAAAAAAGATGATTCTTCATAGTAGTCAAGATTCATTTATTTAGCATATGAAGAAAAATTGGCTTCTAAGACCAGAATCTAAAGAAAACTCAATATAATACAGTTCAGTGGATTAAGCATCCAGAGTTACCAGGCTGGCCATGGTCCCATTTCAATTTCTGATAGGGAACACATCATTTAGCATCTGTATCCAATGGTCTTAATTTCAAATAGAGCAAAAATACCAAAGTCTATGTTGATCCTGTATTTCCTTCAATCTCCAAAACCCTTATCCAAAGCATTCACCCTTGGTTACAGTTTATCATGTGTGTTCAACACAGCTCTGTATCTTTGTGCATGATCTTTCCTCTACCTGTAATACATTTCCTACTCTCCTACTCCCACTTCAAATACCACCTCAATCATGAAGCTTTTCCTAGTCTCCACTGACAATATGAAATGTGATGGTGTCACATTGGAAGCCCCATAGCATGGTCTGTGCTTCTCTTATAATGTGTACTGTGCTCTGCTTTGTATGGTCACCACATATGTATCTCCCTTCGTCTCCCTGGGAGCTGTACATTACTCAGGGACAGGAACTCCTTTATTGCTATGTTTTATTGCCAAAACTGCAAACACAATTGTTTTCACACTGACAGTCCTCACTGGTAAATATTTAGATAATTTCCCATGGTCACACAGTAGGTGCAGAGAATGACCAGGAATAGAATCCATATCTCTTGACTTTCTAACAACCCTCTTTGTATTGTGCCCTTGTAAGTGTCAAGAGACAAGATTTAAAGACAAGAACATCAGGCTTTGGCTGGGGAAGAGCTGAAGGAATGGAAGGACTATGAGAATTACCAGTTTGACAGCACAATATGAAACGTGATTGCTTGATAACAGGAGAAATTTTAAAGGCTGACAAGGCCAAACCATGATAATTGCAACCAGCCTACAGGACTTGGAATTCATTTGGTGTCGCTATGACTATTAAGCAGGGGGCTATCACATAAAAATCTATGTTTGTGATGATTATTAGGTCCTTAGTTATCTACTGGACTGGAGATAAACTACCAGATGTAAAACAGATAGCTAGTGGGAAGCAGCCACATAGCTCAGGGAGATCAGCTTGGTGCTTTGAGACCACCTAGAGGGGTGGGAGGGAGGGAGACGCAAGAGGGAAGAGATATGGGGATATATGTATACGTAGAGCTGATTCACTTTGTTATACAGCAGAAACTAACACACCATTGTATAAAGCAATTATACTCCAATAAAGATGTTAAAAAAAAAAAGGTTATTAAACTGCTCACGCACAAATGTGTCATGATCTGGTATGGCATCGCAGGTATTTTCTACATTGCATTTAATCTTCTGCAATTTGCTTTTCTTTTTTTTTTTTTTTTGCAATTTGCTTTTTTACTCAACAATCTGTTTCTAAGATTCATCCATACAATGACATATAGCCTTAATTTATTCATTTCATGGCTTTATAATATTTCACTGTGCAAATCTATTAAAATTTCTCTATTACATTATTGATAAAAATTGGGTTGTTTTACAGACTTTTGCTATGCAATGCTGTCTAAACATTTTCATACATGTATGTGAGTGATGTGCCAGAGTTTTATCTACAGCATTTGCCTCAAAGTAAGATAGATAATTATAGGATATGCATATTTTCAGTATTACAGATTACTTTTTTCATTTCCTTTCATTTCCGTTTTTTATTTTGGTCAGGATGAACAGAACTAGTGAAATTGGACATCCTTGACTTAGTCCCAATTCTAACAGGAAAGCCTTCAATAATTAACTGTTCATTTTGAAGTAAACTATAGTTTTTTGTAGATACTCTTTATCAAATTGAGAAAGTTCTTTGTATTTTTCTAGTTGGATGAGAGGGTTTTTTGTTTTGTCTTGTCATGAATGGGTGTTCAATTTTGTCAGTGTTTTCTCTGTATGTGTTCAGATGATCATGTGTTTTTTAAACCTTTATGCTGTGAATATGGTGAATTACATTGATTGATGAGTTTCAAATGATAAACCAACCTTGTTTCCCAAAGATAAATTCTGCTTAGCTGTGGTTTATTATCCTTTTTATATACTTCTGAATTTGTCAATGTCTTGTTAAGAATTTTTTTATGGTGATATGTTATGTCTGTACTAATTATAATAGTTTTGACAGGTTTTAGTAACAGGGTTATGTTGGCCTCATAAACTGAGTTTGAAATTCCTTCTTCCTCTATTTCCTGAAATATTTGGGGTCATTCTTGAAAGATAGTTTTGTTGGATCGTAAATTCTATCTACTGTACATTGGCCAACTCCAGGGAGCAGTATACAAGCAAGTCTGTGTGAGCGGCACCCCCTGGAGTTGTTCAGTGCACAGCTTTTGAGACTATATATGGTAACCTTGCAGTGATTTTCTCAGAACCTTGACAATATTGGTCCACTGTCTCCTAGCTTCCATTTTTGAGAAAACTCTCCTTACTTAATTATTGTTCCTTTGCAGCTGATCAGTCTTTTCTCTCTGGCTGCTCCTAAGATCCCTTTTTCTTTGGTCCTTTCATTTCACTGTAATTTCTTTGGTAATCTATTATTGCATTATGCATAGGGGTATATTTCTTTTTATTATCCTACAAACCTATAAACTGAATGTTTATGTCCCCCCAAAATTCATGTGTTGAAAACTAATCCCCAATGTGTTGGTATTTGGAGATGGAGTCTTTAGGATATGATTAGGTCATGAGTGGGGAGCTCTCACAAATGGGATTAGTGCCCTTATAAAAGAGACCCCTACTGCTGTTTGTAAGCCACCGAGTCTATGGTACTTTGTTACAGCAGCCCAAATGAACTAAGACACTAGTAGACATGTTCCTCTGTGTATCTATGATGTCTTTCACCAATTCCAGACAATTTTCAGTCAATTGTTTTCTCAATTATCTCTATTATTTCCTTCTGGGACTCTGTGTTTATCTACATATGTATTGTGTCCTCCATATCATTTAACTTTTCATATTTTCTGTCTTCTTGTCTCTCTGTATTATTATAATCTGGGTAATCACTTCATATATATATGGCTTCCATTTCACACATTCTCTTGTTAGCTGTGTCTGATATGCTTGTAAATTAACTTCAATTAATTTTAATTGAATTTTTTGTTTTTAAAAGTTATATTTTTTCTTTTTGGAAACTAATTTTGTCACATTTGAAAATCCCTTCTTACTTCATGTAAATGTTTTTTTAAATCTTATTTCTGAAATATTTTATACAGAACTCTTTAATATTCTGAAACTGATAATTCTAATATATGAAGTTCTTGAGGGTCTAAATCTATTATTTATTGTACCTGGTAACTCTGATTAAGAATGGCTTTTTTTAAAGACTTCCATAATATTTGACTGAAAGTTCAAATTTGACTGACTCTAATCTCTTTATAAGATCTGTCTCTTAAGAAGTCAAATTTAGTAAAGGAAGTAAAAGTGCTTTAATTGTCTAAGGTATTATTTTAAAAGGATAATTGTGGCTCCTTCCCTCCAGAGAAGATTTGCAATTCTTTTTTCGGTCAAGAGTCAGAGGATGCTGCTTATCAGGGACCACTTCTGCTTGTCTGGGAGTGAGGGAAAGCCTCTACTTAAATCAGGAATCTTCGCCTCAGTTCAGCCACCACAATGGCCCCCAGTATTAGTCTCTCAATCTCACACTCATTTACCTTTGCCTTGATTAGTCAGTTAACCAAGTCCATTTGTTTAGATCAAATTTAACTAATTTAGGTTTAAATTCCATTTCTTTATCATTTCAAAGTATTTTTCTAAAAGAACAGTATGACATCTGTGTAAGTAATACATCTTTAAGACCAAGGAGTTTTTGATCTCTGTGCGTAATATTCTTGGTCTATGACTTCCTTTCTAATCAAGATTTGCCAAAAAGATAAACATGTACATATCCATATTTCTCTGAAACAGAAAGGTTTGCATGTTCTAATTCCATAGTCCTCACATAAAAATACAGAGATTTTTCTGTTTCATCAGCAGAATAAAATGAACATGGAGAGTGCCTGGTACAAATGTAGTTTAGGAGTGTTATACACTCAAAAAGAGAGATATCCATAAAAGAAGGAAAAATAACTGAATGTCTGGTAGAAGGAAAAGAAATAGCAAAAGTTCACAAATAAAAGGTCTACCTTGGATGCTTAAAAAGAAATGAGGCTCAATGGTAATAGGATATAAAGGGATATTGCATTTTGGAAATTCTGCATGAAAAAGTGGGAAAATTTCCTTGGGAGGAAGTAAGGATAGAAACATAGCAAAGCATGAAAGCCACGTCTACCAGCCTACATGTTCAACCCCTTTTCATATGGTGAGGAAAGGTCTAGAAAGCAATGAAAGGTATGAAACATTAGCCAGGATTTCACCAAAGTGAAGAAATGGTTCTGCTGGTTGATTCCTGCAGATCTGAGGAGGGGAAGATGTCACTGTAGGG
>NW_006795410.1:1357768-1375665 GCF_000442215.2 Lipotes vexillifer
TGTCTAGCGCTAACCAGACAATCAACTGTGAAGTCAATTATAAAAGAGACACTACAGGTTCACAACTAAATTCTATCTCTAATAAGATAGAATATTTGACATTTAATTGCATTCTAAAACTAAAGATGCATTATTATCAGGCTGTAGATCAATCCAGTTATCCATTTCTGCTTTCCAGGGCTATGTATAAAATAATCTGGAAAAACAAATTTATTACACTGCAGAGCACATTTGGAATTAGGAGGCAGAAGGTTGGCTGAGACTTAGGGATATCTCAACCAGAAGCCTGGTTCCAAGCAGAGCTAGTGGATAGAGTCTCATTACATGTAGATAGTTCTGAATAATGCATTAAAAATATTTTCAGAAGATAAATCTTTCTTATTATAAATGTGATACATGCTTATTATATAAAAATATAGTGGATATATTTAAAAATAAATGAAATCACTTAAATCTCATCTAGAGATAACTAGAGTTAACATTTAACATTTTATGTATATCCTTTCTTATAGTTTACCCACTTGACTTCTCTCTCTCTTCCCCTCTCTCTCTCTTCCCCTCTCTCTCTCCCCCCCTTCCTCTCTCTCTCCCTCTCTCTTCCTCTCCCTCTCTCCCTCTTTTCCTCTCTCTCTCTCTTCCTCTCTCCCCCTCTCTCTCTTCCTCTATCTCTTGCTCTCTCTTCCCCTCTCTCTCTCCCTCTCTCTTCCTGTCTCTCTCTCTCTTCCTCGCTCTCTCTGCCTCTCTTTCTTTTCCTCTCTCTCTCTCTCTCTCTCTCTCTCTTCCTCTCTCTCACTCACTATCATCTTTAACTCTCTCTCTTCCTCTCTCAGCTCTAGGTATTTTCATCAGCTCTAACCATTTTCTTTTAAAAAAAAAAATGGCTAATTAGCTATACTAAAAGTGGTATCTCTCTTTTATTTTTATATTTCTTTGATTAACAAATATTTTTATTTGAGTAAAAATATTCTTCAGGGCTTCCCTGGTGGCACAGTGGTTGAGAGTCCGCCTGCCGATGCAGGGGACACGGGTTCGTGCCCCGGTCCAGGAGAATCCCACATGCCGCGGAGCGGCTGGTACCGTGAGCCATGGCCGCTGAGCCTGCGCGTCCGGAGCCTGTGCTCTGCGACGGGAGAAGCCACAACAGTGAGGGGCCCACGTACCGCAAATATATGTGTGTGTGTGTGTGTGTGTGTATTCTTCAACAATTCATTTATAGAACAAATATTTCCTGAGCACTTACTCCATGCCAGGCACCAATCTGATCATCCTAGTGAGAAAGAGTCTCTCCCTCTTTGTAACCTGTTTGTTCTTCCTAAACCCACGTTGGCACTCACTGAGTCTGGTTTGTATTAGAAGTCAGTTTATGTTTCTGTCTCTCATAGCAGTCTCTGATCTCTTCGCTGGCAAAACCGAAGGCAAGTCCCGTATCCTGCAGTGTTTAGCTCTGAGTCATGGCCACTACAGATGCTTAGTAAGTATTCTGGGGACTTGGTTAAACCATTCTCCAGTGATAGAAATATCACCGTGGGAAGCTATGGTCCCTGTACACGTGAACACTAGTCACCCTCCTCTACATTATAGTTATAAAATCCATGTGCGCAGGAGCTCCATCTTATTTATTTCTGTAGCACAATTCCTTGCATTTTGTAGGCATTTAGAATGAAATTCTCAAATAGAGAGAGACAGAGAGGAAGAGAGAGAGAGAGAGAGAGAAGAGTGAGAGAGAGAGAGTGGCTGCTTGGTTTCACTAAGTTAATGAACTTCCCATCAGATCTAAATACTAAGCCTCAGTTCTTGCTGCAAATGCTAAATGGCAAGGCCACGATATTTGCCATTTTCTGTTTCTGATTCTCTTCCATTTCAAAGGAATTGCCTAGCCCTTAGGAGACAAAAGTTGGTCAGATAAAGTTGTTTCACGCCTACTGATTGTGAATGCCACATTCAAAATAAAAGGATTGGGAAAATGCTATTCAAAAGCAACAATCACAAAACTATGAATCTTATTTAATCACAAAACTATGAATCTTATTTAATCTCTCCTGGTTCCCATGGGAACCAGACACATTTTTAACCTGTTTGTTTTTAAAAAAGGCACCATTGTGCCTGAGGCTTGCACTTAGACACACCAGGTGCTGTGATTCAAATGTTAAAATGGACTAATAATAGAGCCAATTTTAGAATGATTGCATGGTTTCCAAAAGGAAAAATCAATTAACTTTGAAAATGTATGTGCTTTAATCTGAATTGGTTAAAATATCATGATGCTTACATTTGTACTATGTATTTTCAAAAATTCTTACTAATCCTAAAGATAATCCGTGTGTGTGTGTGTGTGTGTGTGTGTGTGTGTGTGTGTGTTTTAACATTCAGAAGACCTTTATTTAGCACTTCCCATGTAAGGAAGCCTGTGTTTGAGACATTTAAGCTACAAAGATGAACTAGGTCAAATCTCACTTTCAAGTCCTATAGGATAAGGAGACACAAATGCATTTATGATATGGCGATAATGGAAATAAAACGAACAGGTTGGATAGGTGAGAGGGAAGGTGAAATCAACTCTACCTTGGGTGTTGGACAGAACTGGAAACATTTCGATGACTGTTAGGGATGTAATGCGAAAGGAAAACATTAAATCTCTTGTCATATAGGCAAAGAAAAAAAAAGCATGCTCCCATCTTTTCTTCCTTGTTTGAATTTCTTCTTTTCCCAAAAGAAGTAACTACACTAACATTGGATCACACAAATTTACTCCAATTCATCTTCAAACTGGGCAAGAACAGAGAGTCCCTTCTTAATTCAGAAACCTGCCTGGATTCTCTGTCTGAGCTTTATCCAAAGTCTCAGAACTGAGCTAGATGAATGACAGTAAAGCTCAGAATGTCTGCTGAAAAACACACAGGCCTACTGGGCCAACCTGGCTGGCAACAAAATCCAGAGCCTTCTCCAGAGCAGAGAAGCATTTTACCTCCTGACACAGAAATAAAATAAACTATGTGAAAAGGAGGCCTACAGAATGCAAAAGTTGATTTGAGTCATACTTGAGGTCTTCTAGGTAATGTTTACTCATATCACAAATTAAAACTTCAATATCTTGGTCAGATCCAAATCATGCATGGCCACAAAAGACTGTTTAAGGAGTGGAGTTTCTTCAAGTTCCTAGGAGAACTGAACCCTTGCTCTTAGCAACTTTCAAGGACCCGTGCATTTGGAGGGACAGCAGCACAGTTACCCAAACCAGACATGAGCTTTTCCTTAGGCTTACACCTACTTTATATTGCTTAGGCTATATAACTGATGGGCAGTTCTGAACAGGCAGACTGCTAGGAGGAAAATCAGTTTACAAATAAATATGTGTAGGCAGTGGAGGCTTGACTGTAACAAACTCTGCATTTCCTGTTCCGCTAACCATCCTCACCTCTCCCCAGGTTCAGAGTGGTCCCTGTGTCCTACTGTTCTTGCATCACTGTCAGAATTCCCTTTCCCAAGAGGCAACCTCTGCATGCTTACCATGAAAGCCTTTGCAGAAAGAAACCATTCTCAGGAGACAGATCACGTTCTCTCCTTTCAACCCCTGTGGTCTGTTTACAGCGTTTTCTTTCTCCCACTCTGCGACAGGAGGTTTTCAGAAAAGTTGATTGGGATTACAGCAGGAAATTGCAGATTCCTCCAATGAATTTATGACAGATCCTTAGAGTATACACTTTTCGACAGTTTTGCTTTGAAGCAAGCAACAAAAGTAGGAAAGAAGGATTTTAAACCCATAAGAAATAGCCAATGATACAAAAACCCCAAGCCATCACAGATGCTATCAAAATAGCATCTGTGAAAGCTGCTTTGCGGGAAGAAGCGTTTGTAAGCAGATGATATGATTACCAACTGGAAGAATTAAAGTTTTCTGGATTAAAACTGTTCCACTATTTTATATGTGTTATGAATTTTATATAACATACATTTTTATATATGTTGTATATTTATAATAACAAATGACACACAAATATGCAGCATGGCCAGTATGACCACTAAAAACTCAATGTGAAAAAAATAGAGGAATAAAAGACTCATGTACTAGGCCTTCGGGGGTCTACCCTCAAGCAAATGTCACATAAACCCACTGATCCTAGAACCCAAAGTAGAGCGCATAATCTGCAGACAGCAAGCAACCTGAGAGGCTCCCCGATCTCCCCTCTGAATCTCCACAGTTAACACTTTACCACGCTCCCCTGACCCTGTGTTCACAGCAACAGCACTGTCCTCTCCCGCTGGATTCTGGGCTCTCTGAATTCAGGGACTGTGCCTTTCAAGGTCTGTGAAATCTTTCTCCCACCATCCGTGACCAGCACAATACTCAAAAATGTTTGCTGAATCTAATATAAAAGGCAGAGGGAACTGGGAGGGAATATCTGTCTCTCCTGAACATTTGAAAAGTACTATTTTTTCTTGCCCTAAAAATTATCCACCTTGTATTTAGAAAATATTTTATAGTTGGCAATCTATTTCCCATCTATTATATAACTTCTTTCTTGTAAGAGCACTTTAAGGTGGTCAAGGCAAGGTTTATGAGGCTCAGAGAGATGAGTTGAATTTCCCAGAGTCACCTGAATCCAACTGGATAAGAAGCCAAGTATTTAAATTCCTATGTACCCCCAACCATACAGTGCTGCTACTAATCTTTCCTTTTCAACCAAAGTACTATATTTATTAGACACTTGGTATGTTTCAGAGTCTGTTCTAAGTGACATGGGCCAGGGGTAGAGCAGTTAAAAAACAGTAAGCCACAATCTCTGCCTCAAGGAGCTTAATGACACCAGTATGATAAAATATTCACCATTAAGGACACATTTTTTTCCACTGGTTGAAGCTTACCTGGAAAATGCAACCATATAAACAATAGGATATTTCTTTGGATGCACACTGTAAAACATGTGATTTTCTAAAATAATAAATGCAGTTTGAATTCCACTAGCAGGGACACCTTTTAAGAGTTGAAAACATGCCAAAAGCATGACCCACATGCATCTTTCCAATTCACAAAACACAGGCCTGACATCATAAAAAAACATAAACAGAATTTTCCCGGAACACATTTGCCAAATTTACACTGACAACTGAAAATACTGGCATTGTGATATCAAAAATGATCAGTACTACAGAACATACCCAAATTCTTTTAAATATCCTAAAGTAAAAGACAAATAAACAATTCCTGTGAAGGATTAATAGTGATTAAATTATATTATATTTATAAAGAAAATTACAAGCAAGTATCTACCAAATCCTAGCCAATATTTTTATACCATGTAGTTTCCAATTTCTTAATTTAAAGAAATATTATGTTTTATCTCAACAGTGCATAAAACAGAGATTATAACAGAATTCACTTTCCAACTATCTGACCCTAAACAGAAGTGTACGTATGTGTGAAATGTTTAAAATAAATAAATATTATTGAACAATAAGGGAATGAATAAAAAATATGGCTTTGTTTCATTTTAAAATAGAAAAGATCTATTTTAAAAACTCACTAGCAACCAAAAGCATGTACATTAAAAAGTATATAATTGACAAATATTATAATTAAAAAGAATTCCTAATATCAATGAAATGATGGGAATATAAATTGCTCTTGACAGAGGTCGTGACAGGGATCTATCTAGTCAAGAAGGCATTACCAAGGTTCCCTCATGGGAGAATTCACTGTGAGGGTATTAAATACAACAGTCCCTAAACTTTTGATCTAGGAGTTCACAGGGGAAATAGCCTTAAGTAAAGAAAAAAAAACACTTTTTAAAAACTTTATGTATAAAGTTGCACATGATAATGATATATATTAATTATCCTTTTAATTGATTTGTAAATGTAAACAATTTAGATGGCTGACCATATAAGAGAAATACTTTATAAAACCCACAATTAAAATGGCTTATGAAAAGCTTGTAGGGGCATGAAAAATAAGGCATATGGGGAGTTCGTGAAGACATGAAATCATGCCCGTGCTATTGTGTTAAATGAAAAGAGACCAACTGCAAAACTGTAAGTAATAAAGTCCCAGGAGTATAGGGGGGAACAACATCAAAAAGACTAGAAAGGAACAGACCAAACTGTTCAAAGTCGTCATCTTTGGATGACAGATTTTGTTGTTGTTGCTGTCTTCCTTTTGGAATTATCAATACTGTCCATAGTGGAAAAATAAACCTTGTTTCCTTTAATTGAGAAGGCTGGTTATTGTTTAACCTTTGGGGAATGAACTCTTCAAGTTTACCTAGTCTTTCAGGTAAGTTAACATCACCAGTTGTGCATTTGATTTCCAACAAACATGAGCCATCTTCTCGGGCCAATATAGTGGGTGACTCTAACCTAGATGGGGGCTTGTGGACTCTGCTGTTAGAAGCTGTAGGCATGACAAGGAATCCCTGGAAAGGATGATGGCAGAGGGAGAAGGACCTGCGGGTAGAGCTCTAGTTCCTTAACTCACTTCAACCAGAGTAGCTTCTATGCATCTGTTTTGTTCTTTGTTTCCTTTAGCAAAAAGAATCTCTGCTTTCTACATCTGGATCACAGCTCTCTCCAGTGGACTGGGACCAGGGTGGTGCAAGTCTGTTTGCATGTGTTAGAGGGAGAGGGGTGGAAGTGGAGAAGGTGGGCGCTGAAAACACCTCTCAAAGGTCTAGATGTGAAGAAGAGAAACGCCCAGGGGCTAAAAGAGTAAAGTTTAAGTGCCAAACAAAAGAGAAAAAGTTTCTAGCTCATTTTCACAGTTCTGAGGTTAAGGAGAAAAAGCCAAGCCTCCAGTGATTTCTTTTTTTTTATGTTTTTGTTTTGTTTTGTTTTGTTTTGCGGTACGTGGGCCTCTCACTGTTGTGGCCTCTCCCGCTGCGGAGCACAGGCTCCGGACGCGCAGGCTCAGCGGCCATGGCTCACGGGCCCAGCCGCCCCGCGGCATGTGGGATCTTCCCGGACCGGGGCACGAACCCGTGTCCCCTGCATCGGCAGGCGGACCCTCAACCACTGCGCCACCAGGGAAGCCCCGTCTCCAGTGATTTTTAATCATGGGCTTCCTTACTAGAGACCACATATGTTAGAGTTAATATAGCATGTTACAACTTTTACTTAACATAATGTAATAACATTTCCGTGAGTAAATTCCCTTTGGGCCTCTAAATTCGATCAGATTAAGTCCCAGTTAAAGAGTACCAACTTCCAGTTATAAGATGAAAAAGTTCTAGGGCTCTGCTGTACAGCATGGTGATTACAGTTAATAATACTGTATTATATACTTGAAAGTTGCTAAGATCTTAAATGTTCTCACCACAAAAAAGCAATGGTAATTATGTGATGGGATGGAGGTGTCAGCTAACTCTATGGTGCTAATTATTTGCAACACAAAGTATATAAAATCAAGACACTGTACACCTTAAACTTACACAATGTTATGTCAATTATATCTCAATAAAGCTAGGGAGTAAGTCCCAGTCACTCACTAAATGTTATAGGAGAATTTTTACATTGCAGCACTTTCTGTTAAGGTAAATGCAAATTAGCTGGTTAAGAGGCATTACAGAAGTTCTCTGATGTGTGCGTCCACTGAAAAACTGAACTTCTCAAAGAAGTACTCAGCATGGCAACAGTGAAAGACTTCAATACCTTCCCAAAATCCCCAATTTTAAAACGTATCATACAAATATACAAACAATACAGGTAGCAGCTGAAAATTAACATATAGATCATGTGAATACATGAGGTTCTATGACAATACTGATAAAACAAATCCAAGACTTCCTCTGCACTCAGAATCTGTCACAGCTATCTTGGTTAGACTGTTTCAGTTTGGGGCACTATATAGAAAAACTTTAATAAAACATGCCCAAGACTGCTGTCTCTGGAAAGGCTGGCTTGCAAGGTTAGCCCTCAGCTGGCATCCGAACCTGGCTTTAGGAGGGTTCCCTCTATTCTCTAACTGATAAAGGTGGTTCACTGTGCATAGAAACAATGCGATGTATGTTGAACACCTACTTCCTTCCGGGAGTCTAGAATTTTGGTAGTTGCTCAGCAGAGGGGGCCTATGTGACCAGTCCCACAATAAAATCCCTGGGTGCTGAGTCTCGAATGGACTTCTCTGGGCAGAAATATGGCAACGTGGTACCGTGTTTTTCTCTGTTTGAGAAAGTAGCACACTTTCGTTCCCTCAGAGGAGAGAAAGCACACCAGAGCCTGTGCACGGATTTCTACAGACTCCTCCTGTCTTTGCCCCTTTGATCCTACCTAGTGTCCCTTCCCTGCAATAAACTTTGGTGGTGGGTACAACCCTATGCTGAGCCCTGTGTCTTTCTAGCAAAGAACAGAACGTGTGGATAGTCTTGAGGATCCCTGAAACAGGCACTTAAATACACATATGCACACTCAGAGACAAAATCAAGCATTAATCACTTCACTCACATGCAGGGGCCCAGCACCAGAGCGCAAGACACCATATACATCCACAAAGTGTGAGACCAAATGTATTTACCATGACCAAAGCATCCTTCCTCAGCAGAAGAACAGCAGTCCCTGAGGGCTTTCAAATCATTGATGAATTTCTGCCTCATCTCAATTCACTCCATGATTACAACCAAATAATAAGCATATTTATTGTGCTTTACAGTTTACAACCAATTGTATCTTAATTTTCCTAGTTAATCTTCACAAAACTCCTGTGAGGAAGGTATCCAATATTATAGATGAGGAAACGGAGGACCAGAGGAAGGAAATCAGTGTGTTTATCAGGGTTACCTTACTCCACATTCAGAGAATGTGAAGGAGTTGAAAACAGGCCCAGTTCTTCAAATCCCTGGCCACTGCCTTCTTTGCCAGTAGTTCCCTCAAATGTATATAGTTTGTATATGGGCTTTTATACCAGCAAAGAAGTTGCATTAGCCCCCAGTGAAGTGAGAGACAAATTAAGATGTTACATAAAAGAGTTGCCATATATTCTTTGTTAGTTATGTTCTGCCTTTTTAGGGTTAAAATACCTATTCTGTTAGAAGCTTGTACAAAGAACAGACAGTAACTGTTTCCAGTCACGTTTTTTTAGTTTTTTGCCTAACTATGTGTAACGTCTTAATAGGTCAGAATAAAAAGAAGGCAATTCTATACAGACCTGATCAAGAAAGGTTTTAGCATTTTTTCAGTTATTTCTATTTCAAAGTCTTAGAATCTTTTTCCCCCTGTCACATATGCCTGACAAATTAATTTCCAACAGCACCGGCCTGGGTTCTGCTTTTAGTTCTGCCACTGATCACTGAGAATCACGGGGCAAGTCACTGTCCGTGTTTGGAAATCAATTTAGTTATCCATAAAGGGGTTCACGTAGGTGTATTCTGAGGGAACTTGCACTTCTAAAAGTCCAGGATCCTGTAATTCCTGGATCTGTTTTCTCTTTGTCTCCTGGCTCTGCAGTACCTAGAATTACCCACAGGATGGCAGCAGAGTATTAATTTAGCCAGATTGTGAGCATGGGGGGTGAATAGGACACCCAGAGCACCTTACTAAAAGGAAAAAATACAGGTTATGTTGCAATTATGTACCTTTGTTAAATAAGAAGCATTCACCAGTGAACTGACTCCCACACATTGTGTCAGGAAACAGCTACACAAAGAAGGTTTCTTTTCTAATTTAAAAGAGGACGACATGACTAAATTCATAGAAGTAGAAAGGTTACTGTAAATTCATAGAAATAGAAGCTAAATAAGCCTTTAATGATTATGTACTTTTCTAAAAGAAGGCATCCTATGCGCATGCCTAATGCTTCATTGCTGGGTAATGGCAGAGCTAGAACTAGAAAATAGCTTGTCTGACACCCAGGCCAATATCCTGGACTTAACACATAGCAAAACTTTCACAAAACATGCATTTAAAATGAAAATTCGAAGAGATACACAGAGAAGTTCTGTGCCTTCAGCCTACTGGATTTGGGGTTCAGTGGGGCACCAAGTACAAGTGGCCCCTTTTGGAGACTGGGCATATCGGCAAACGGCCGAGATGCAAACGGCCACTTTTATACAAACATATAGGAGACCTGGAGTCTGTAAGTGCAGAGGTCAAGCTTTCCTGTCTGTCTGTGGTTCAAGGGCTATATATATATATATAGGGGGGGGGGGAGAGGGAGAGAGAGAGAGAGGGAGAGAGAGAGAGCCCTTTTCATTTTGAGCTAATTTTAGATTTATAAAAAAGTTGGAAAATTAGTATAGAGAGTCCCTGTTTATACTTCATCCAGCTTCTCCTAATGTTAACAACTTATACATCCATGGTACAATTGCCAAAACCAGCAAATTAACACTGGTACCAGATTATCCACTAAACTACCGACCTTATTCAAAATTTATTCACTAATGCCCTTTGTCTATCCCAGAATCCTATTTAGGATCCCAAATTGCATTTATTTTTTTATTGAAGTATAATTGATTTACAATATTGTTAGTTCAGATGGACAGGAAAGTGATTCAGTTATACATATATACATTTTACATATACATATATATTTTTTTCAGATTCTTTTTTATGTTATTATAAGATATTGAATATACTTCCCTGTGCTATAAATCCTTGCTTCTTATCTATTTTATATATAGCAGTGTATATCTGTTCATATCCCTTATTTGTCCCTCCCCCACTTTCCCCTTTGGTAACCATAAGTTTGTTTTCTATGTCTGTGAATCTGTTTCTGTTTTGTAAATAAATATCATGTGTATCAGTTTTAGGTTCCACATATAAGTGACATCGTATAATATTTGTCTGTCTCTATCTGACTTATTTCACTCAACATGATAATCTCTGGTCTATCCATGTTGCTGCAAATGGCAATATTTTATTCTTTTTTATGGCTGAGTAATATTCATGTGTGTGTGTGTGTGTGTGTGTGTGTGTGTGTGTGTGTGTATCCATTCATCTGCTGATGGACACTTGGACACTTAGGGTGCTTCCATATCTTGGTTATTGTAAACAGTGCTGCTATGAACATGTGAGTGCACATATCTTTCTGAATTAGTCTTTTTGGGTTTTTTTTCCAGATACATGCCCCAGCGGGGAATTACTGGGTCCGATGGTAGTGCTATTCTTAGTTTTTTAAGGAAGCTGCGCACTGTTCTCCACAGTGGCTGTAACAATTTACATTTCCACCAACAGTGCAAGAGGGTTCCCTTTCCTCCACACCCTCTCCAGCATTTATTATCAAATTGCATTTAGTTGCAATTTCTCCTTCATCTCCTCCATCCTGCAACAGTTCTTCAATCTTTCCTTGTCTTTCATGATCTTGACACTATTTAATATTGACCAGTAATTTTGTAGACTGTTCCACAATTCAGGCTTATCTGTTATCTTCACATGATTAGATCGAGGTTATGCATTTTCTGGAAAGAAAACCACAGAAGTAATGGTGTGTTCATCTCATTATATCAAGGAGTTAGTGACATCAATGTCTTACAACCAGTGATGTTAACTTTGATCACTTGGTTAAGGTGACATCTAGGTTTCTCAACCATAAAGTTATAATCTTTCCATCTGTAGCAGATAAATATCTTGGGGAAGATACTTTAAAACTGTCCAAGTATCCTGTTTCTCCTAGAACATTCACCCACTGATTTCAGCATCCGTCATGCACCTTACCTGCAGTCATTACTACTGTGGTGTTTGTCTAATAGTGATTTTTCCATTTCCTTCTTTCCCTCTACACTTATTAACTGGAATTCTTCTGTAAGAAAGAGCAATCCCTTCTCCTCCGTTTATTTATTTATTTGATCATTTATTTATATCTGTATGGACTCATGGGTACTTACTTTAGCTTATGGATTAAAATCTAATACTATCATTATTTATTCTCTTGCTTAAATTGTCCCAGTATTGACCTTTAAGAGCCCCTTCAGCTTGGTCCCTGAGTTCTTCTGACAAGGCTTCATCCCTTTGTGAACACTTCCATGTGTTTTAGTATCATTAGATGTGCCAGGCTCATCTTATAACTTGTGTGCCCCGGCCCTGGAACCAAACACTTCTCCAAGGTATCTTGGTTCTTTTCACTGGAGAATATTGTTTAGAAACTAAGATCTGGGTGCTAAGTGTGCTCATTGCAGCTGGGGTGCCTTTGTTTCTAGAACCGTTAGTCAATAGATCTTGGAAATATGTGTACCTACACTAACAGATGCATATTTACACATCTATCCTTCATCTAGGTATGTACAGTAAATACTATGAGTTCCTATCAATCCGTCTAAATCCAACAGAACACCATAGGTGCATGTTAGCCTTCCTCTTTATTTCTAACTTTTTTCTCCAATGATGATGACCTGGCTGTCAGAGGACAAATCAACTACAGAACCTGGCCTTCACAAATCGCCCGCTCAGCCAAGACAAAGGATTGTGTGCTTACAAACTGTGTAGAACTGTGTAAGATGGAAACTAGGCTAAGTGAAATTAAGTAAGTGTATATCCTGTGACTCAGAGAATCCATTCTGTGCCACACACCCAGATCTATAAAAGAACATGTGTAACAATGATCACTGCAGTATTGCTTGTAGTTGCCGGAACTGAAAACAACCTAGGTGTCCATCACTGGGTTGGAAAAGGAAAATGTAACAGATACAAAACGTGGGCTACTGTGCAAGACACTAGGCAAAGAGGAACATGGATAGAGCCCGATCACAGTGCTGAATGAAAAATCAGAAGGAAATAACATACCTACATAAAATATTATATATGTTAAATATATATATGTATATTTTTAGCATGTATCGGATCCTGCAAGTCATGGTGGGGAGGGGAATGGGAGTAGAAACTGGATATAAAGGGAAGATGTACTTTAGGATAAAATAAAATGAGAGATTCATTTTCACTGAATGGAGATGATAATGTGCAATGAACTGAAGGGTGTAATTAATTCTGATTTCCTCACTGCAGGTAAATATAAAAATAGGCAATGGATAAGAAGTCAGTGAAAAAGTCAAAAGGCCAATAATAAAATTAATTATTTCATTTGAAAATAAATTTTTCAGTCATATTAAATTTATTGTCATTCAAAGCCTCAAGAAGCTAAAGGGTAGGAACAATTTTTTTTTAACTCAGCACTGAAGAGACGCTAACTCAAACTGACATGTGAGAAATGTATAAATGCATTACAATGCTTTGAAAGTCCAACATTAGGTCTATTAAATATATCATGAGCACAGTGGAGTTTGATAACTATCATGAATATTCACCATTATTTGAGTTCACCTAACATCCTTCTAGGCTCTAAAAGGTCAGTTTCCTTCCACAAGACAAAATGAACTCCTTTTCCCCGCGTTACTCCAGGCTCTGTGGTCTTTCCCCTCAGTCTTTTGGACAGACGAAGCCTAGTATCTTTGCACCTCTGCTGCAGCCAACCCCCCACTCTGGACCACTCTTCCTCCACATGCTCATGTCGCGGGCTTCTATCAGATGGCACTTCTCCCCAAACCTTTCCTGACTCCCCATCTAAACTATCACTCCCCCATCACTTACTATCCCCAAGCTGTTTATTTTGTTTGTGCTCCTATTTAAAGTCCTTTATTTTGCATGATTATATTTCGCTCTCTCCCTACTAGAATGGATGGCCCTTGACACTCTCTCGCCATCACATTGCCAGTTCTAGGAACAGTGTCTGCAAGGATCAGGTGTTTCATAAATGCTTTGCTCGAGTGGCAGAGACATACTCCAAAGAGAAGGTTTCACTCATTTGCGCAGTTTCCATCCCCTAGGACAGAGCTTGCCCAGGGTCCCTGTCTCTATTCCTAGCTTCAGGAGCCAGGTAGTGATGTGACTACTACATTTGACACTCAGGGAAGATTATTTTTTAAAATAATTCCCTCCGATAGGCCACAAAATTATTCTTAGTAGTAATAATAGAAAAAAAATTGTAAGTGATAAAAGATGTATTTTATTGGCCTCTGTATAATTGAGCCAGTAACAATAAAAAATAATACAATAAAAAATAATTACATTAATGCACTTTTTTTTAAAAGGGACAAATACATACCATGGTTTGTATTCTATTTCACTGTTTTAAATTTTAGACACAAAAACTTTTTACAAGGTCACAGAACTGGAGTAACTTCAGTTTTTGTTCATCAAATTCCATGTTACTATTGTTTACTTCAAATCTACTCTTTAGATCCAGGAATACATCGATGCACACAGCACCCAAAGCCAACTGGAATACTCTGAACCATTACTAATTTACTCTCAAAATGAATACATGTAGCTGAGTTTACAGTTTTCGAGGACTGACTGCATTACTGAGAGGTTTCCAAATTAATATCCATGTAGAATACAGTGTTTTAAAGGATAAGTAATTTTAAATGTGCTAATTTCAAGCTTATGTATATATTCTTAAAACTCACCAGTAAGCTACTGCAGCAGATTTTTTTAGGGGAGGAGTATGCTATCGCCGATGCTATTGAAAATTGACTGCACATGCTGATAATAAAATGCATGTGGACTTTGATTTGGATTTATCGATGTTTTTAAATCTTCTATAGATATTGCACCCCCTTGTTTCCTGTACTGAGATGGACCTCCCCATCATCGCCTCTTGCTTTATACTCTTGCGTAGGCGCCAACAGTTAGAATGAAACTTTCATGTTTCCTTTGATAACACTTCCCCTTTCATAGGGAAGCCAGATGCCATTCCATGTTGCTACCTGGCTTTTTCTCCGTCTGATTTCTGCCATCTCCTAGAGTCCAAAGATCCCCAAAGGCCCACCGCTCAAGGGGCTCCAAAATAAAAGCTTGAAGACTTAAAATCTCCCAGAAACTCCCCAAATGCCAATAACCTAAACATCTAAAGAACATGCAGCTGTTCCAAAGAAGAAAGAGGAGAAGGGGAGGGGAAATAATTACCACTCTCTTTGCTCTGGGGGGTGGGGAGCTGGGAGCTGACCTCATTGTCTCGAACTCTTCCTTCTTCTATTTGGTTCCTCAGCCCTGTCTCCTCTTTTTTTACTGTATGTCCTTGATTTCTCCCAAGGGTATTAAAAACAGACAAAAAGGCTATGTCTCTATGATTTCAAGTTTGTGCCTGCTATTCCCACTACTTGGTCCTTCCTAAGCATAAATTCAATTTCTTCCTATGTATTTCCTATTCATTGTTCACAATTCAGTTCAAGTATCACTCATTTGGGGAAGTCTCTCCCTATCGCCATGTCTGCCATCTCATGTCAGAATCAAAAGCAATTTAGTTATTTTCTCTTTAATGCTGTTTCTGTACTCCAAAATTTTTCTATAATTTACATGCTTTTCACTCTACTTACTGTGATTTCTTTGAGTGCAGAACCTCTGATTTTGCTCATTATTGTAATCCTAACTCTTACTATATGTTCAATGAATGAATAAATGTCTGACTAAACAGAGGAAACAGAGGACAGAGGGTATGTTTTGGGGCCAACTAAAACTTAGCATTAGAGAGAAATTCTCAACCGCACCTCACCCTTCAAACCACTGAGGTTTGACTTAACCTTAGGAATGGCTGAGACTGGTTTATGTATGCTTTTACTGATTTATTCCCATACCTACTTCCAACAAGTTTTTAAGACCAGCTGACATTACTTGAAATCCTTTACCATGAGTAGATGATTATTATAAAGTAACCAAAGACACACTGGTAGTCAAAACCTGCATACATGGGTGGGAAATCCAGGAAACTAAATAGAGGTGACATAGGTAGGCTGACTACACTCCATCTAATCTCCATCTATTCAAAAGAAAGGTAATGGGGGAATTCCCCGGTGGTCCAGTGGTTTGGGCTCAGTGCTTCCACTGCAGGGGGCCCAGGTTTGATCCCTGGTCCCTGGTCAGGGAACCAGGATGCCGCATGTCACACAGTGTGGCCAAAAGAAAAAAAAAAAAGTAATGGTAATTGTTAATTATTTACTAATATTTTGGTTTTTTTAAACACATACTAAATGAATAAAAGAGTGAAAACCCAAAATTGCTTTGTAAACTATAGTCGTAGTGTCCTCCATAATGTGTTCCCTCTCTACTCACTGTCTTATGACTTGGCATACATTCTACAGTAAAAGACCACTTTCCCACCTCATTGATGTTGGGTTTGGCTGTGTGACGTGCTGGCCAAAAGAATTGTGTGAGCAGACGTTTGCTATGATTAAGCAGAACTTTTCAACATGAAGCATGGTTTGACTCAAGCTTTCTTGCTCTTGCCCTCCACTATGATAATATCATGTGTCAGACAGGGGTTTACACTTTCAGCATGGGTTCCAGAATGAAAAGATATATGGAACAGAGCTATCCTGACTGCAGAACTCATGACCTACAGAAATCACAGAATGCAAATATGAATTAAACATTTATTTTTGTAAGTCTGTGGTTGTTTGTTACACAGCACATGGAAGAAAACCTGATTAATACATATTTTTTCTTAATTTAAGAGTAGGGAACATATCATATGTCTTTTTATGATCTGGCCCACAAAAAGTACTAAATAAATATTTTTGAATGACTATAACTCTACAATAAGGTAAAAGAGGTTTTGTTTAATGATGTAGAAATTAAACTTTAAAAATTAGTTTCCCTTTGTGCCGTGGACATCTGTTGTTTTTCCCAGTTCAGAATCTCTTCCCCTACTTCTAGTAGCAACAACCATCCATTTTTAGGGGCAAGTGATTCTTATAAAGTTTCCAACCACAGAACACTGGCTTCCCAGGCCACAATAGTAGGCATATAACCCATTTAGTCAATCATAACACCTCATTTTCTCTGTCACAGTGATTGTTACAGGGCAGGAATATGAGCCAAGATGATAGCCTTTCTTGCATTTTCATATACTGAGGTGATTGGAGAAAACTCCCATCTTTTATTTTCTGGTTTCAGAGCTGCAGTGGTATGCAGCCATGCCCAAATGGCATGAAGAGAGAGAGAGAGAACCAACAGAGAGAGAAAAAGAATAGTAGGAGTGACAGAATGTTCTAAGGGCTCTTAGGTCCTTTGCCCAGTCCGTGAAATCCCATATCTAACCTTATTCATGCAGCTCTTTCTTTCTGTGAGCAATCCTGGTATCCTTCTAAAAATTCCCTCTTTACTTAAGTAAATTCAAATTGAGGTCTGCATCTGTAACTAAAGAAATGCTACTAAACACAGCTCAAGTTAAAGTAGCTTTAAACCACTGGCTTTATAAACAAACACAGAGCAAAACATTAAAGTGATCCAATCCAAGAACTCTGGTTGTAAAACATGGAGCTCTTGTGAGCATGCAAGAGAACCCTAAATCAATGGCCTCTTCTAGCTCAAAGTTAGGGAGGATTGAGGATGGGTTGCTCCTGGGCATTCCCAGAGCCTCCATCCCAAAGAAGATCCTCTCCCCTTAATCTGTAAAGCCTGATCAGTTAAATGATGCACTGAGAAACAGGCAACTTTGTAGATGTCAATAAAGTTTATTAGGGATTACAAAGAACATGGTTGCAAACCATAGAGCACCTGGAATATCAGATTATTCCCAGATTTTGTTTCCAGAAACACTGAAATGAATGCAGAAAATATGAGTAAAGCACAAATGCAAAGATGTTTTTACCCATTAATGGGAGGCTGTAAAGCTAAAATAATGGAAAAAGCCAGAATCCATAAAATGATTATGGATTACAGTATCATTAGGACAGGCCCAGTTCTTCTAGACACAATATTCTCATTTCATGATTTTTTAATGACAAAGGAATGGAAAGATTAAAAATCACTGCCGAAGCTGTTCTCGTGACAGAGACATTTAGAGTGACAGATCACAGCCCCTATATATCTAAAATATGATCTTGATTGGAGAGCCATAAAACATCCTTCCAGAAGTTCACTACTTGCAAGCCTAAAATCATTAAAGTCAAATAGCTAGATAGCTATAGATAAAATCCTGCTGA
>NW_006795410.1:1375675-1376743 GCF_000442215.2 Lipotes vexillifer
AAAAATAGCCTAGGAAATCCAGAAAATAATGTTACAACCTATGAACTCCCCAAACTATCATCAAAGAGCAGAGAAATAAAATTATTTGATCCCCATGAGAACCTAAAGCTCAAGGTGAGGTGACGTCTAATATTGGATGTTGAGACAGACCCCAGGTCCCTCACCTGGATAAAGACCTTCCATGCGTCACCTAAATATTCACGGCTCACATGGGAGGTTCTATACTTTAAAGGGCAGGAAAATAGAAAAATAATAATGATAGCAACAATTTTGATACCTTTTTTCTATATCCATTTATCTAAAAGGCTGCGCACAGAGCCTATCTCATTTATTCCTCATATCAGCCTGTGAGGAAAATGTTCTTTGTTTAAAGATGAGAAAATGGAGCTCTGAGGTCCTCAGCTAATAAGTGGTAGAATCCAGATATGAACCATAACTGTTTGACTTCAAAGCCCGACTCTCACCACCACTCTCCATAACCCCTAATGAATTACTCATCATTTAATAACAACAGACAAGCTGTACTTAATAAATACCCAATGAATCAATAGCATTAAGTCTAAAGTCCTCAAAGCCATCTGCAATATGCTCCTATTTTGATGGTATTCATTCCCATGGCCCCTTTTTGTGGAATTACCACCACAAGTACCACCGTCACAAGAAAGTGCTGGAAAAGAAGCTTAAAATTTAGGATCTGAGAACAGAAGGGTAAAGTGACTTTCCCAAAGTGACTCACTAAGGATTGGAGAGGTACTGGGCTGTCTAGGTTTGTCAGAATAGATGGCATCCGGAAGAAGTTAGTGAGGATAAAGAAGCAAAGACTGATTATAGCCAAATTATAAACGGGCTTGGATGACCTTGATCCTGAAAGCAATAGCGAGATATTGAATGGGTCCAGAGTAAATGAGTAACAAAATTGGAGCCATATATGAGCAAACGTCCAATAAACGCTTTTGAATGATTGAGGGGTGTCAGACTGGATCCCATATGGCACTCTTAAATTAGGATAATTTGAGGAGGCTTTACTTACAAAGGACTAATTACGTAAGGGAGGGCAAAGTGTAGGGA
>NW_006795410.1:1376753-1398525 GCF_000442215.2 Lipotes vexillifer
GGGAAACTACAAGGAGAGTGCAGAAACTCAGGGCTATCCCAGCAGAGCTCTACTAGCTTGAAGGAAAAAGACGGAGGATTTACTCAAATCCAGAGGGAGAGAAAGTTGTGCAACCAATGCTACCCAGAAATGAGTTGTGACCTTCTGCCCCAGACAGCTACAGGTGGCTTCACAAGAACAAACACTCGGATCTCACTCTCTCTCCCTTCCATCTCCTGCCAAGGCTCCCCATTGGACAGACCCAACAGACAGCCAGAGTACACAGGAACCCCTTCAAGAATTTATACCGGTCAGCCTCCCAGGTAGAAAGCAGAGATAAGAGAGTAGAACGGGGATATGGAAGCACAAACCGAAGATATCTGGCTCAAAGTCTTCCAAATAATGAAGAACATTCTATTGCAGTAGGGTGTACAGACAACTTTAATTATCTGTATTAACAGACAATGAAGAGTGAGAAGAAACAATGATAGAACAGCTGAAATTACTACCAGTATAAAAGATACTTTATTCCCAGTGATTATGTAACATAATTATATTTATTTTTAAACATCAGGTTCATTTATATTGTATTTCAAGTCTCTACAAGTATACCAGCTATTAAGATGGGAGGTAAAGGTAGGGATGGAGAAGAATCAAGACTGGCTCAAAAGTTACACAATATGATTTGACCTAGTGTGAAAAATTAACTAAGAATTATTCATAGTAGACAACTGAGCATGGATAGTTAAGAATTAACTTCACTTGAAACCACATATTGATATTTAATAGTTTAATATGATGTTTGAACAATTACATCTTTCAAGTTCGTAACAGAAAAAAAAGCTCCCATAAACAAAATCTTTAGTGCTTCCTAATCAGGAGCTAAGTGATTATAAATACTTTATTTTTATTTTACATCATTTAATTAGATACTTGATTCCATTCCTGAGACACTGATTCTGCACATGGGTATCCATGGGTTACACTTTTATGCCACTGGTAAGCACACTGGCTTGTGAAAAGTACAGACCAAAGTTCTATATTTAGCTCTGCCAATAACTGATAAAATTTAAATACCCTTGGAAGGCAGTAGGCTTGAGACCTAGTCCCATTTCAACTCTCTGATCTTGGGCAAGTCTTTTGACCTTTTCAAGCTAATATCTTTGCCCTATCCAACCTCTCATAGAAAATATATTGAACACTTACTACTGTCCAAGTACAATTTTTATCTCCCCTACTTATCACAACAACCCAAGAAGCAGGTACTCCTGTTATCTCCATTTTACCGATGAGAAAATGACTCTCGTTAATTTAGGTTAAGTAACTTACCTGTAATCTTGCAGCTAGTAAGTGATAAAATCAGAATTTAACCCAGACCCTAGCCTGACTCCACACCATATACTATACTATTATGTCCCTACACCACAGTAATCTTTTGGGGTTCAAATGAAAGAACATATGTTAAAGTACTGTGTAAATGTAAAGTATTTAAAAATACACAGATTTTTGTCTAATAAATTCCAACATCCGGGCTTCCCTGGTGGCGCAGTGGTTGAGAGCCCGCCTGCCGATGCAGGGGACGCGGGTTCGTGCCCAGGTCCAGGAAGATCCCACATGCCACGGAGCGGCTGGGCCCGTGAGCCATGGCCGCTGAGCCTGCGCGGCCGGAGCCTGTGCTCCACAACGGGAGAGGCCACAACAGTGAGAGGCCCGCATACCACAAAAAAAAAAAAAAAAAAAATTCCAACATCCATTACTGTTCCTTGAGTATAACTTTTCAAAGAGATTTTTCTCTTCACTCTTCACAAATATATCTTTATTGTATATTAATGGTTTTCAGTCTTCCTGTGATTGAGGTAAAATTTTCAAATACTAGATTGTGTGACAGCATACTGGAAGTCATTAAAGGGTGAACACTGGCTGAAATAAAAAGGAAGATAAGAAAACTAAAAATTATACCCTTTCCAATAATATCATAGTATTTATTTAGTTGCTCTAGAGATTTAAGTCACTGTATCAGTATAACCGCTGACTTGCATAAACGCCAAAGAAACACTTTCTCCTACACCAGTAAGCATGCAATATTTCAGTGGCATGATCTTGATGTTCTGCTATGTGTCTGAATTCTTACTACAGATTTTCTCTCTCTGAACCTGCTCAGCCCACTTTTCCGCAGAACAAACATTATAAAACAGAATAATCCCTAGTTGTACACATTGATCAAACACGGAAGCCTAAGGAAGGCATGCTGTTTGAAAAGCACTGTCAAATGTTATGCAGATATTTGTTCTCATCTATAGCTCAAGTCTGCTCCCCTTCCAGTTCCTCTTTTGCTGGATACAGGAAGCGAATTCCCTTTTGCACAGGCAATATGCCTAGGTCAGCCTTCTTCTCCTCGTAATAAAGGGAATTATTCTACTTCCTAGTCTCTTTCAAGGCCACAGAAGTCCACACAGTTCAGTCTACATATAGAGTCCCGCACAATCATCCTTCCAGCAGGCAGCAGTAGCTAACTCGAGAGAAAGAGCAGTAGGATGGGTGCCCGAGCAGATGACCACCTGCCCGAAGTCCCAGCCTCTATCTAGGTCAGATGTTATTGCAGTATGTGACCAGTAAAGTCACATGGAGTCTGAGTAACACCAATTTAGTCAACTTCTTTATTTCAGTTGTCCAGCTCAAAAAAAACCTGGGAGACTTTACACATTCCCTAGTTTCTTGTTCACCAAACAAAATGATAAACGAAAATAAAAAGTCTACAAACTCTCCTGTCTCTCACTAATAAACCAAAACAAATAAAGACATATTCCTTGTGCCTGAATGGTGGGTGTGTGTAAGACGGGGAGAAAATAGAATAAATCTATTAACCTAATCTGGTTAAACAAAATCGTGTTTTCTATTCTCATAATAATGCTGACTCATTTAAATTGAGTGCCTCCTGTGTATTCAGTTCAGGGGACTGTAAAATCTAAATTGCATCCCTATCCCCTAGAATATTAAGATGTACAATGCTTATAAAAATAGTCAGATGGGGAGGCTAAAGAATATGGATGATGAATACTCTAAAGACTACAGCACATAAATTTAGGAATTTTTTTATAGAGTATTGGGGAAGGGTTTGCAGCACAGGTATGGCAGCCTGGTTTTAAAAGACAGAATTTGGATTGGGAAAAGGGATAAGGATTTTCTGGGTTGTCATGCAGATGGTGAAAAGATAATAGCAGAGAGCACATCAGTACCCTGGGAAAATTCAGTTGGCACCAGCAAGTAGATCTAATGAGGATAACGAAAGTGAATAAAAGAAGCTAGTGATGATCCAACTGAAATAATCTCAGTACTAAATGTTGATAATGGGAGAAACAGAATAGAGAAAATAAACAGAAATGGGACTTCGCAAAAAACCCTCACCATTCGCTCACCCTTGCCTGTGACATCCATTCTTTCTTCCACAAAATCAGTACTATGGGATCCTAACATTCCACTTGGTATGATCAGACTTTAAATATCTACATTAAATTCCTTCTTTCTCCTTCAGATACAATTAAGGTATTGAATGTCAGTTTGAGAGTCCATAACTAATCTTAGGCAGTCACTCAGTGTAGAAAAGACATATGATTTCTGTGCTCACCAATGAGAAAAAGGCTATGCTGGTTAATAGAGAAGATAGTCCTCTCTTCTAAGACGAACCTGAGGCAAATAGTGCTGCCATGTATAGAAACAATACAAGAACAAAATATTTTTAAAATAATGCTGCTGATTGAGTGGAGTAATTACTAAATGCAGAAAGTAAATATCTCACAATGGGGAACACTAAGAGATCTCTTCCAACTCTCCCTAAACTGAACCAACTTAAAAAGTTTCTGGGAGCCTGAACCAAGATGGCAGAGTAGAAGGACATGTTCTCACTCCCTCTTGTGAGAAACATCAGAATCACAAGTAGCTGCAGGACAATCATCGACAGGAAGACACTGAAACTCACCAAAAAAGGTACCCCACATCCAAAGACAAAGGAGAAGCCACAATGAGATGGTAGGAGTGGTGCAATCAGAGCAAAATCTAATCCCATAACTGCTGGGTAGGTGACTCACAGACTGGAGAACACTTATACCACAGAAGTCCACCCACTGGAGTGAAGGTTCTCAGCCCCACGTCAAGCTTCCCAACCTGTGGGTCTGGCAATGCGAGGGGGAATTCCTAGAGAATCAGACTTTGAAGCCTAGTAGGATTTGATTGCAGGACTTCAACAGGACTGGGGGAAACAGAGACTCCACTCTTGAAGGGCACACACAAAGTAGTGTGTGCATCGGGACCCAGGCGAAAGGAGCAGTGACCCCATAGGAGACTGAACCAGACCTACCTGCTAGTGTTGGAGGGTCTCCTGCAGAGGAAGAGTGTGGCTGTGGCTCACCATGGGGACAAGGAAACTGGCAGCAGAAGTTCTGTGAAGTACTCCTTGGTGTGAGCCCACCCAGAGTCTGCCATTAGCCCCACCAAAGAGCCCAGGTAGGCTCCAGTGTTGGGTTGCCTCAGGCCAAACAACCAACAGGGAGGGAACCCAGCCCACTCATTAGCAGTCAAGCAGATTAAAGTTTTACTGAGCTCTTCCCACCAGAGCAACAGTCAGCTCTACCCATCACCAGTCCCTCCCATCAGGAAACCTGCACAAGCCTCTTAGATAGCCTCATCCACCAGAGGGCAGACAGCAGAAGCAAGAAGAAATACAATCCTACAGCCTATGGAACAAAAACCACATTCACAGAAAGAGAGACAAGATGAAAAGGCAGAGGGCTATGTACCTGATGAAGGAACAAGATAAAACCCCAGAAAAACAACCAAATGAAGTGGAGATCGGCAAAATTCCAGAAAAAGAGTTCAGAATAATGATATTGAAGATGATCCAGGACCTCAGAAAAAGAATGGAGGCAAAGATCGAGAAGATGCAAGAAATGTTTAACAAAGACCTAGAAGAATTAAAGAACAAACAAACAGAGAAGAACAATACAAAAACTGAAATGATAACTACACTAGAAGGAATCAATAGCAGAATAACTGAGGCAGAAGAACAGATAAGTGACCTGGAAGACAGAATGGTGGAATGCACTGCTGAAGAACAGAATAAAGAAAAAAGAATGAAAAGAAACGAAGACAGCCTAAGAGACCTCTGGGACAACATTAAACACACCAATATTCACATTATCGGGTTCCCAGAAGGAGAAGAGAGAGAGAAAGGACCAGAGAAAATATTTGCAGAGATTATAGTCAAAAACTTCCCTAACATGGAAAGGAAATAGCCACCCAAGTCCAGGAAGCACAGCGAGTCCCATATAGGATAAACCCAAGGAGAAACATACCGAGACACACAGTAATCAAATTGGCAAAAATTAAAGACAAAGAAAAATTATTGAAAGCAGTAAGGGAAAAATGAAAAATAACATACAAGTGAACTCCCATAAGGTTAACAGCTTATTTCTCAGCAGAAACTCTACAAGCCAGAAGGGAGTGGCATGATATACTTAAAGTGATGAAAGGGAAGAACCTACAACCAAGATTACCCTACCCTGCAAGGATCTAATTCAGATTTGATGGAGAAATCAAAAGTTTTACGGACAAGCAAAAGCTAAGAGAATTCAGCACCACCAAACCAGCTCTACAACAAACACTAAAGGAACTTCTCTAAGTGGGAAACACAAGAGAAGAAAAGGACCTACAAAAACAAACCCAAAACAATTAAGAAAATGGTCATAGGAACATACATATCGATAATTGCCTTAAACGTGAATGGATTAAATGCTCCAACCAAAAGACACAGGGTTGCTGAATGGATACAAAAAAAATACCCAAATATATGCTGTCTACAAGAGAACCACTACAGACCTAGGGACACATTCAGACTGAAAGTGAGGGGATGGAAAAAGATATTCCATGCAAATGGAAATCAAAAGAAAGCTGGGGTAGCAGTACTCATATCAGATAATATAGACATTAAAATAAAGAATGTTGTAAGAGATAAGGAAGGACACTACATAATGATCAAGGAATCAATCCAAGAAGATTTAACAATTATAAATATATATGCACCCAACATTGGAGCACCTCAATACGTAAGGCAACTGCTAACAGCTGTAAAAGAGGAAATCGACAGTAAAACAATAATAGTGGGGGACTTTGACACCTCACTTACACCAATGGACAGTTCATCCAAACAGAAAATTAATAAGGAAACACAAGCTTTAAATGACACTGTAGACCAGATAGATTTAATTGACATTTAGAGGACACTCCATCCAAAACCAGCAGATTACATTTTCTTCTCAAGGGCACACAGAACATTCTCCAGGATAGATCATATCTTGGGTCACAAATCAAGCCTCAGTAAATTTAAGAAAATTAAAATCATATCAAGCATCTTTTCTGACCACAATGCTATGAGATTAGAAATGAATTACAGGGGAAAAAACATAAAAAACACAAACACATGCAGGCCAAACACTACGTTACTAAATAACCAAGAGATCACTGAAGAAATCAGAGGAAATCAAAAAATACTGAGAGACAAATGACAACGAAAACACGACAATCCAAAACCTATGGGATGCAGTATAAGCAGTTCTAAGAGGGAAGTTTATAGCAATACAAGCCTACCTCAAGAAACAAGAAAAATATCAAATAAACAATCCAACCTTACACCTAAAGGAACTAGAGAAAGAAGAACAAACAAAACCGAAAGTTAGCAGAAGGAAAGAGATCATAAAGATCAGAGCAGAAGTAAATGAAATAGAAACAAAGAAAACAATAGCAAAGATCAATAAAACTAAAAGCTGGTTCTTTGAGAAGATAAATAAAATTGATAAAGCATTAGCCAGACTCATCAAGAAAAAGAGGGAGAGGACTCAAATCAATAAAATTACAAATGAAGAAGGAGAAATTACAACAGACAGCGCAGAAATACAAAGCATCCTAAGAGATGACTACCAGCAACTCTATGCCAGTAAAATGGACAACCCGGAAGAAATGGACAAATTCTTAGAAAGGTATAATCTTCCAAGACTGAACCAGGAAGAAACAGAAAATATGAACAGACCAATCACAAGTAATGAAATTGAAACTGTGATTAAAAATCTTCCAACAAACAGAAGTCCAGGATCAGATGGCTTCACAGGTGAATTCTATCAAACATTTAGAGAAGAGCTAACACCCATCCTTCTCAAACTCTTCCAAAAAACTGCAGAGGAAGGAACACTCCCAAATTCATTCTATGAGGCGACCATCACCCTGACACCAAAACCAGACAAAGATACTACAAAAAAGGAAAATTACAGACCAATATCAGTGATGAATATAGATGCAAAAATGCTCAACAAAATACTAGCAAACAGAATCCAACAACACATTAAAAAGATCATACACCATGAAAAAGTGGGATTTATCCCAGGGATGCAAGGATTCTTCAATATATGCAGATCTATCTATGTGATACACCATACTAACAAACTGAAGAATAAAAACCATATGATCATCTCAATAGATGCAGAAAAAGCTTTTGACAAAATTCAACACCCATTTATGATGAAACCTCTTCAGAAAGCGGGCATCGAGGGAACCTACCTCAACATAATAAAGGCCATATATGACAAACCCACAGCAAACATCATTCTCAATGGTGAGAAACTGAAAGCATTTCCTCTAAGATCAGGAACAAGAGAAGGATGTCCACTCTCACCGCTATTATCCAACATAGTTTTGGAAGTCCTCGATACGGCAACCAGACAAGAAAAAGAAATAAAAGGAATACAAATTGGAAAAGAAGAAGTAAAACTGTCACTGTTTGCAGATGCCAGGATACTATACATAGAGAATCCTAAAGATGCCACCGGAAAACTACTAGAGCTAATCAATGAATTTGGTAAAGCTGCAGGATACAAAATGAATACACAGAAATCTCTTGCATTCCTATACACTAATGATGAAAAATCTGAAAGAGAAATTAAGGAAACACTCCCATTTACCATTGCAACAAAAAGAAGAAAATACCTAGGACTAAACCTACCTAGGGACACAAAAGACCTGTATGCAGAAAACTATAGGACACTGATGAAAGAAATTAAAAATGACACCAACAGATGGAGAGATATACCATGTTCTTGGATTGCAAGAATCAATACTGTGAAAATGACTATACTACCCAAAGCAATCTACAGATTCAATGCAATCCCTAACAAATTACCAATGGCATTTTATACGGAACTAAAAAAAAAAATCTTAAAATTTGTATGGAGACACAAAAGACCCCGAATAACCAAAGCAGTCTGGAGGGAAGAAAACTGAGCTGGAGGAATCAGACTCCCTGACTGCAGACTATACTACAAAGCTACAGTAATCAAGACAATGTGGTACTGGCACAAAAACAGAAACATAGATCAATGGAACAAGACAGAAAGCCCAGAGGTAAACCCACTCACCTATGGTCAACTAATCTATGACAAAGGAGGCAAGGATATACAATGGAGAAGAGACAGCCTCTTCAACAAGTGGTGCTGGGAAAACTGGACAGCTACATGTAAAGGAATGAAATTAGAACACTCCCTAACACCATACACAAGAATAAACTCAAAATGGATTAGAGCCCTAAATTAAGACCAGACACTATAAAACTCTTAGAGGAAAACATAGGAAGAACACTCTTTGACATACATCACAGCAAGATCTTTTTTGATCCACCTCCTAGAATAATGGAAATAAAAACAAAAATAAACAAATGGGACCTAATGAAACTTCAAAGCTTTTGCACAGCAAAGGAAACCATAAACAAGATGAAACTATAACCCTCAGAATGGGAGAAAATATTTACAAACGAATCAATGGACAAAGGATCAATGTCCAAAATATATAAACAGCTCATGCAGCTCAATATTACAAAAACAAACAACCCAATCCAAAAATGGGCAGAAGACCTAAATAGACATTTCTCCAAAGAAGACATACAGGTGGCCAAGAAGCACATGAAAAGCTGCTCAACATCACTAATTATTAGAGAAATGCAAATCAAAACTACAATGAGGTATCCCCTCATACCAGTTAGAATGGGCTTCATCAGAAAATCTACAAACAACAAACGCTGGAGAGGGGGTGGAGAAAAGGGAACCATCTTGCACTGTTGGTGGGAATGTAAACTGATACAGCCACTGTGGAGAACAGTACGGAGGTTCCTTAAAAAACTAAAAATCGAATTACCATATGATCCAGCAGTCCCACTACTGGGCATATACCCAGAGAAAACCGCAATTCAAAAAGACACATGCACACCAATGTTCATTGCAGCACCATTTACAATAGCCAGGTCATGCAAGCAACCTCAATGCCCATCGACAGACGAATGGATAAAGAAGATGTGGTACATATATACAATGGAATATTACTCAGCCATAAAAAGGAACGAAGTTGGGTCATTTGTTGAGACATGGATGGATCTTGAGACTGTCATACAGAGTGAAGTAAGTCAGAAAGAGAAAAACAAATTTCGTATATTAACGCATATATGTGGAACCTAGAAAAATGGTACAGATGAACCAATTTGCAGGGCAGAAATTGAGTCACAGATGTAGAGAACATGTGGATGCCAAGGGGGGAAAGCCGCAGGGGTGTGGGGTTGTTGATGTGATGAACTGGGTGATTGGGATTGACATGTATACACTGATGTGTATAAAATGGATGACTAATAAGAGCCTGCTGTATAAAAAAATAAATTAAATAAAATTCAAAAATAAAAAAAAATTTAAAAAAAGAGAACAGATGAAAAGCCAAAACTGATTATTTTATTCCTAGTGACATTTTATATGTTAACTAATGATTTTATAAATTTTTCAATTGATTATATTTGATAGGAATATAATAATATAAGCAGTACTTAATCCTAATGTTTGTCTCGTCCTTACCGATATTTACCCCTTAAATTATCATTTCTCATGTCAAATTTCATGTGCTATTTCTAGAATAATATTAATAGTGGAGACGGTAGGCATTACTATCTAATTCTTATTCTAGATATGAAAATAAAACTTTTAATGTTTTACCATTAAAAAAAAAAAGATTCTGCCCAAAGTCCCAATCACTAGCAATATGGGACACAGCAAAAGTCATCTAGAGTCACGTTGTATGTACTCTATGTTTTAAGAAAAAAAAAAAGGTCAGTACATTTTGAAATTTAGAAAGGAATCCAAAGCAGTTTATCTTCTGACATTTGCCAATTGCTATCGATTGATCAAAGTGTTTTCTTTGTCTACATGTTGAGCTAACACATTAATTACTCCAATATCCACTTAAAATTAAATCAAAGGAGATGGCATTATAATTGGTTAGATCTAATCAGGGGAGCAGGGAAGAGTAGCACTGTTTAATGCTCCATATGCTTAATTTATTTTTCTAAAGCAACATGCTGAATTTAACCTCTTCCCAAAAATGAAATAACTATACTGCTGATAGATGAAATTTTTCATTCACTGCATGTCTTACTCAGAATACAGTATATAACAGAAATTTCACTTCAGAGGCCTCTAGGGTTTGCTGAGTAATGACTTCAACAGCAGTCTCCAAAACAAATTTCATTTAAAGGTATTTTGACATGAATTTAAAAAAAAACCTCTTTGAAATGGGAAAAAGCATACATAGCTTGAATGGTTTACAAAATATAATTTATCCTGATGTACAGTAGATGCTGTTTTTTCTTTTCAGTATCCACTGGACAGCAAAACTTTTGTTTTGATAGGATTTACCATTATCCCCCAGGTTTAGGATCTATAACAGTCAAGGTAATCCTACCCATTTTGTTTCTTTAAGATAAACTAAGTCTATACCAATTAATAGATAACAATTCTCTAGTCACAGAGATTTTTAAAAAGTTTTGTTCAGTTATACACAAACAGTCCCACTGGATAGTCCCAGTTTGCTTCAAGCAGCATCCTACCTATGACCACAAATGGAAGCAGCCTAAGAATAAAGGCATCAAAACTGTAGACGGCTGAGCAAGAGATGAAGAGAAGTCAGGTTCTTGATGAGAGTTATATCACTCGACCAACCAACCCTGAAGTCTGTCTACTTCTGGATTTTTTAGTAAAATGAGCCAGGTAAACTCCTTGGTATTTAAGCCACCTACCACTACACCATATGTGATGCTCAATTCTTCTCAGAGTCTGTACTTCATCAGAGGCCAAGAAAATGAATTTTAAACTCTGATGAGCATATTTTTATTTGTTTAAATATGAAGAGGCAAAGAGACCAGATGAAGAAGGTAGGATGATTTTAGAAGTTGCAACTAATGGGGTCCCTTGGGCCCAAGAGCTTAATACTATGTCATTATCAGATACCAACCTCACCACTGCTGAGAATGGTGAAGACACTGCACCTCACTATAGGGATCATTATGAGTTTTCAAATTTGACATTTGAATTTCAATCATAGAAGAGATTGCATCCTTAGTGCTTTAGCATCTGAAAGGAACTAAACAAAATGCATGTGAGAAAAACAACATATATAAACATATTTATATACTATATAATTTTTTATTAAATGAGGATCTCTTTAGAGGACTAAAAATTCAATTGAGAAGAGGACAGGCACCATGGTAAAGAAGAAAAACATGGAATATGAATCTTAAGATATGGTTAAATTCCTGACTGTTCCTTGTAGCCTTGTGACCTTGTACAGATTACTAAAGCTTTCTGAGACTATTCCCCTCAGCAGTTAAAGAAAAGGATAATGACATAATTTTCAAAAACTATCAATAGTTGGATAAAGAAGATGGTCTGTGTGTGTACACACACACACACACACACACACACACACACACAATGGAATACTATTCAGACATAAGAAAGAATGAAACAATGCCATTTGCAGCAACATGGATAGACCTAGAGATTATCACATTAAGTAAAGTAAATCAGACAGAGAAAGATAAATACCATATGCTATCACTTATATGTGGAATCTAAAATATGATACAAATGAATTTATTTACAAAACAGAAACAGACTCACAGACAAGGAAAACAAACTTGGTTATCAAAGGGGAAAAGGGGAGGTGGAGGGATAAAGTAGGAGTTTGGGATTAGCAGATACAAACTACTATACATAAAATAGATATACAACAAGGCCCTACTGTATAGTACGGGAACTATATTCAATATCTTGCAATAAACCATAATGGAAAAGAATATGTATATATCTATATACATATATAATTGAGTAACTTTGCTGTATACAGAAGCTAACACAACTTTGTAAATCAACTATACTTCAATAATTTAAAAAAAGCCATCAATAAAATGATGTGAGATAATGTGAAAGAGCTTAATAAATTATTATTTACATGATATGATTTCTTCAAAATGAGTAGCATCTAACCTGGTTGGAAAGACAATATGTGCATGGTAAAACACTGACTGACTCATTTCCATGTTCAAAGTTTTCAACTTTCCATTGCCTAAAGAATAAGGTATAAATACTTTAGAATAGGATTTATAATCTTGTACAGTCTACAACCTGGCTGCAATTTATGTTTCCAGTCTCGTTTCCTACTACTCCTCTTTACAAGCTCTAATTGCCAAGGAACCTGCAGTCCTTCATTCCTAAGCACCCCATTGTTCTCCGCCTTCCTCGCACATAGCCACTTAGATGATTTGTTCTTGTTATTCCTCCTCTAAGGATCCTCCCTTTCTGCCTACATAAAATCTGCCCATGTCTCAAAGCCCAGTTCAAATGCCACCTCCTTCATGGGGGTTCACATACCATCACTAATTGTAATCCCTTATTCTCTAAACTCCTACTGCCCTTTAAATGTAACTTGCTTGTCCCTGAAGTGAACAAAGTGAAACAACAACAAAAAAATTTTACGTAATGGTTACAGGTGATTCACCTTATTTCCTTAGTAGACTACGAACCCCCTATGGGCAGAATTATGCCTTATGTGGTTCCATCTCCTTGAGATGCTAAAATGAAACAGTTCACAAGTAAGTATTTAGTTAATATCAGTTCAATTAACATACACATAAAAGAAGGAGAAATGACTCTTAAAATACTGGGATGAATTAATGTTATAAGCTACGTATGTAAACGACGAAAATAATTCACACTACGGAGTGATCACTGCAGAGTCAATTGCCAATGAGTAGAAGTGTGGTTAAGGCATAGCTTGAGAGAAGGATAGTATTTGGGTAAATTGACAGGAAGTTGAAAGGCATTCCAGGTAGGGAAAAAAAAAAAGAAAAAATATATATATATATATAAACACACATACACATGCAGTAGCCTAGAGGAGAAATTAGTTTCTCATATGTGGCAAGGGCAAAGAAGCAACCCTGTAACAGTCACATGGGCTATGCTAAATAGCAACAGGAAATAAGAATTGTTGTAAGGCCAAACTATGAATAAACCCAAAGTTTAAGGCTTTGGCCTTTTTACTCTAGATATGAGGGAGCCATTACATTCTTAAGAAGTCACATGTAGCATAATACACATTGTAAAGAAAAAAGTTTTAATGATATGTGATTTATTGATAACAAAGAAAAATAAAGTGAAGTATTAAAGGTAAATCCAAGAATTTGAGCCTAGAAAATTGAAGAACTGATTATATCCCTAATATAAATGAAGAATACCCACAAGTGTCCCAGTTAAGTAGGTGAGATAGCAAACTCTAGCTTGATCTTGTTGAATCAAAGAGGCAGGGCATCTAGGAGAGAACTGATACTGTAAGAGCCAGTGTACCCCTGAGGGAGCTCTCTCTGTTATCACCACTGAGGTGCAAAGATTCTGATTTCCATGCCAAAGAACACCCAACCATCAGATACAAGGAGATCATTCCATTCCTCTAAAAAAAGAGACATCTGTTTTTATTGATCTAGAACTTGCTCGAGAACCTGTTATAAATATAGAATCTGAAACACCACACAGACCCTTCAATCCAGGTTCACATATGATAGAAGTATAAGTGATGCTGACCACCTGTCACACCTCCCCACAAAAAGCAAAACACAGCCTGTTGTTCTACTTTCATTACTCTCTAATGTGAAATGTTCATTATATACAAAATTAATTTTTGGAATGTAAATATCTCTGGGAGGTGGGATTCTCTTTTAAACTAATATCAAAGCAAATGGTTGGCCGAGAGAGCTAGAATGGGAAAAGTGCAGGTTTCTCTGGGTGGAAGGAGAGGACAGTTGCTGCAGAGGCAGATAAATGGTTAAGTGCTCACTCACTATTGAATGAAAGGGTCCACCTTAAACAGCTCTAGGGGATGCTATTCATATTGTATTTACATGAATGGCATCTCCTGGAGCACAATTCCAGAAAACCGTCTGTATGGTGTCCCCAGAAATGTTAGCCCTCCCCCAGACCAAAGCTCAGTTCAAAGACAACAATGCATTTACTAGAGAGAGTTTCACAATACTTGTATTTTTATTTTAAGCCCACATGTTTCAAGACAGGTCTAGAACTCCACCTACCATAATCAATGCCCAGGTATTTGGGAGTTGAAACATAGTTGGATCTTCTAGTATACTGTTCTTAAATTAGGTAAGGGGCAGGGTAAGCGGTGTCCATGAGAATTTAAATTTAAAATTTTATATGTATACACAGAAACATATCTATATCCACATATACTATATATAAAAATCTATGTGTTTGTATATGTATGTATATGTATCTATATATTTGCAGGTAGACATATTCCAGGGCATCTGGATGATGACTTTATAACTGATTATTGACACAAAATTTTGGAACAAATGTTTCTGATTTTGATTATGATCTGTTTCACTCAAAGTAAAGGTTAAATGAAATCACCATGCAGCCAATAAAAGTTGTTTGTGCTAGTTTAAACAGAGAAAAATGGAGTAATCATCTGTCTTTTGAAAACTCAAAAGTACTTGTGTCTCAGCAGTAAGAAGACATTTTATTTTGCTGGCAGATGTATTACTGAAATCCCAGCTTTGAGCATACCACAATGCAACAACTCATTCACAGTAAGAATAAATAGCAAATGTGCAATAAGAAATTTCCCTCTTCCCAATTCCAGCAACTAGTTCACATAACATAATGTAGTTTTCAGTAATATTGCCTTTATCTTCAAGTGGAATAAAAATAATTTTGGAGTGACAGGTAATTAAATTTAGCATTTTAGAGTTTCTAGCAAGCAGAGATTTGGTTAAGGTCAAATACTTTCAATTAACAAACAAAACCATGAAGTTACTAATTCTATTCAATATACTTATGTGAACATAAGGTATTATCTGCATAAGAATTATTGAAATAAAAGCACAGAAACATTAAGTATAGAACTGAATCTGAACTGAGGCAATTTTATATCATCAAAATATCACATATAACATTAAATGAATAGTATTAATTTGAACTGAACTACTTTTGTATAGACTTGTTTATAACTTAATTTGTAAATTAATTTCATAATTTTATAAGAGCTATAAACAAGAGACATTTATGCCCATATATATTTATTGTACAATATACTTTATTATATTATATACTATAAATATATATTTATTTTTCTATATTTACTGTAATAAAAATAAATTGCACTGAATGGCCTTTAAACAGTTTTTCATTACAGAGGTGAGCACCTTACCTAAATTTGAGAAGTATTGCTCTAGAAGATCTAGGTCCAAAGAATTCAGCACCAAATCAACATATGAAAGACACAAATCTTTCAAGTCCTCTTATGCAATGATCTACTCATTCACATTTATAGAATGCTTACTGTGTGTTAGACATCGAAGTTTTATCAGTGATCAAGACAGACATGTTTCCTATCGTTAGGGAGCTTAAAATCAAATAAGTGAGACAGATATTAACATACGAATAAGTAACTTTTAACAATTCAAACTGCATTCAGTGTATGGTATGAATAAAGAGGGTACTATGATAAAGAGTAACTTGGAGGACCAGCTGAGATTAGATGACCAGTGGGAGCCTCTTGGAGAACATATTAAGATGATCTCTAGATGAAAGAACAAGCCATCTAAACAGAGAGTGGACACAGGCAGCAAGGGGAATTATTCCCGAGGAGGGAATTAAAATTTATAAAACTATGCTGTAGGAAAAGTTTGGCATGTTCCAGGAAGTAAAAGAAGAAGAATGTGTCTGGAAAACAGTGAGCTGGGGAAGAATGGGATAAGATGAGGTTGCAGAGGTAGGCAAAAAGCATCATTCAGAGTCCTGAAAGCCATATTAGTTCTTATTTTATTCTTTATGTAATAGAAAGCCACTGAGGAGTACAAGCAGTGGAAAACATGACCTAATTTATATTTTTAAAATATCAGGCTGAAGTGGGTAAAATAGCTATATATGCCATTGACAAAACACCACAGACTCACAGTTGGACAAGGATGCAGCATCCTTCACTTGGGACCAAAACTGCCTTAAAAGAAATGGGAACCAAAGTACTGTTTACAAGTGTGCATTTCGTTTTAATTTTGAGTTGCCAAAGTTATTAAAATTATGAAATGTTACCTAAAATATCTGAGTTTTCTGCAACTCTGGAATTTATTTTTAATTTCTGGAAAATCCAGTAATATGTAGCCTGCATGCCTGCCTAAAACCAGTTGGCTGGATGGAGCTGATTAGCAGCTGCTCCATTTTTCCATTTGGAAAGTTCTGTAATTTCCTGTTTGTCACAGTTCTCCCTCATTGCCTAACTACTAGCCTACTTCATTCACTTTTCCCACCTGCTAGATGTATCTAGATGGAATTATTTTGTCACATCCTCTTAGATACTACAGCAACTAACAGGCACAGCCCTTGGGAGCTGTCCCTAGTGTTGACTCAAAGCTGGTGTAGGGCTTCCCTGATGGCGCAGTGGTTGAGAGTCCGCCTGCTGATGCAGGGGACACGGGTTCGTGGCCCGGTCTGGGAAGATCCCACATGCTGCAGAGTGGCTGAGCCCGTAAGCCATGGCCACTGAGCCTGTGCGTCCGGAGCCTGTGCTCCACAACAGGAGAGGCCACAACAGTGAGAGTGAGAGGCCCACGTACCATAAAAAAAAAAAAAAAAAAAATTCAAACTGGATCATGGACCTAAATGTAAACCTAAAACTAAAAGGCCACAACAGTGAGAGGCCCGCATAAAAAAAAAAAAAAAAAAAAAAAAAAAAAACTGGTATAGATCATACCTGACCTGACCTTTGGTCATTTACCAACCCATGATTCTTTGTCCACTTGTCCTTCCAACACCACACCCAAACATGAAATACTAACTTATCGTGTCTTTGTGTTCATCCATGGCCTAGTCCTTAGCTTCAGCTCTGCAAGCCATTACCCTAGGGCTCAAGCTCACCTGTTTGACCATGCTTCTCTCTGAAAACATTCACACTTGGACTCTGCACTGTTTACATCTACCCTTCAAGTCATTGCTGGGCCCTTGGAAGAGTGTTGTACTGTAGGTACAATCAAGTGTTGTAGGACTGCTTAAAGTGCTTTATTTAGAATTTAACTGTAAATTTAAAAGCAATAAAAGTATAATTCTTATTGTATATCATGTGCAACCTCTTGGTTTCAGATTAGCTGAAGCCTGTTTCTAGTTGTATCCCTTTTACTTCATCTGCTTAGAAAGCACAGCCATTTTGTTGCCATGAAAAACTCCATGAATAAAACATGCTTCTAAAAAAATGTAGAAGCATTAGGTCAGACATTTTAATTTATTCATTGCTCTACCTCCAGTACCCATAACAGTGGCATATGGTAAGCTTCTCAGTAAATATTCTGTTAAATTAGTGAACAAATGTTAGCGTACTAGGCACTCAGCCTGGGACTTCCCTGACGGTCCAGTGGTTAAGACCCCATGCTTCCAATGCAGGTTTGATCCCTGGTCAGGGAACTAGGACCCCACATACACATGGCATGGCAAAATTTAAAAGTAAATAAATTAGTAAATAAGCTCTATAGACAGCTTAGTATTATGCTTTGGACATATGGGGTTATAAAATGGAAAAACATGGTTGTACTCTGTGATAAAATCTCCATATTATTAAGAGTATAGTCTATAACACTTACCTCCCCAAATACCCCCAATTACTTAATTGTGAGCTATAGCTTTTAGCTCACATGTTGTTTTCCTAAGCCTATTTATATTATGGATCTGTAACATCCCTAAGAATAATGAAATTTGTCCATTAATTACCTCTTGATAAAAGCAACAGTTCTATTGGTTCTACACATAATTTTAAAACAGACCAATGGACACTGTAATTATGAAACAATTTGGGGAACACTCCCTAATATGGAAACATTTCACTCATCGCTAATAATCATATGAAAATAGAGTTACCCAAATATTGCTGAACTCAGGTCTGAATTGTGCCTTCCAACCACATTCACATTCCTTCTCTCTTCTTCCTCTCTGTGAGCAAAATTTCTTGGACAGAGCAGATATTCATTACACTCAGTGTAAAATGAAATTCTCCCAGTCCATTAGCTCTTCTTGTATCAATATCACATTGGAGATGACACAGTTATGATTCTGTTCTTTCTCTTTGGTTCCACCCAATACAGAAAACTTTAGCCCTTGCTAAATTAATAATGCCACCATGCCACCAAACAAAATAATGAACAAACAACCTGTAGAAACAGAAGTATGCTTTGTGAACCTTAATTGAATAAGCACTTCACTTTGTTACTGGTAGGAAATAAATTGTCAGGAAACCAATTTTATAGACTGACCTGATTTCTAAGACTAGCTTAAAACAAAAAGAACCACATATGAATATTTTTCTCTTTTTAGGGCAATACATATGAGTTTTTGAAACAACATCTGAATCAATGTTCTGTCCTTCTGTGCACTAACTCAACTGATTTCATGACAAATTTTTCACAAACCAACAACTGCAGGTTAGAGATAGAAATAAAGTCACATGAAAGACCAAATTGGGGCTATTTTGGACCTGTTAAGCCTTATGATGGGATGTTTTAATTTATGCATCATAGAAATCTCTTTACACCACTCTGCCTGTAATTGCAGCAGCTCACAATGCTTGCTTGCTCTTTAGTTTCACTTTATTCTAGAAAAGCTGGTAAAAATTCACTTTATGTAACTGAAAAGTTGCAAAGGCAAGATCACTTTAAGAGATATTATCTGATTATTTTTACTCCATCATCTCAAGAATGACAATAATAATAACAAAAACAACAGTAATAATAAAAAGCCCTGGTGAATTTCAAATCATCAAATGGAATGATATACTAATTTTCTCTATAAAATGTTCAATTATCCCATGTGAAAATAAAAATGGTATATTACATAAAACTTTATCCCCTAGCCCATTCTTCCCTCTGGGGCCAGTATTGCAATGGAAGACTCATTTAACTACCTTTTTAATATCCATTTCATCTTTGTTAGAGAGTTCCAGTGTTCTCAGGGCAACAATGTGCTTAGTCTCAAGCAATGGATGGTTACCAATATAAGATAATCTTAATATTGTACTATGCCCCAATTTCCCAGCCTCACTTTCAGCTAGGGGTCACCCACTTTTACTAATTGCTGGAAGTCTTTGCTGGGATGTTTGGGAAACTTTTACTCCCTTGATGAAAGCAAACTGATGTGGCTGGCATCATTCTGTCACCCTTTGCTTGGAATTTAGACTTGATATCTGGAGCTACAGCAACTACCTTAAGACTATAAAGAGCAAGTAAGAATATAAATGGCAACATGCTAAGGATGCCAAAGTGCAAAGACAGCTCCTAGATCCTAAAAGCCTTTGTTGAGTTTTGAGTGAAAGCCAGCCTACTTCCAGACTTCTTAGTATTTGAGAAAAGTCAATCCATCTGATTAAGACACTTACTGAAGTTTTCAATGACTTGCAGTTGAATGCCTTTCTAACTGATACAATTATCTTTCTGTAAAATAGTTCAGGGGTTCTCAAAAGTATCCCCCTTCGCCTTGTCTCTCTCTCCAAATCTACATCCCACTATAGCTCTCAAACACGGTATACTCCTGCCACCTAAATTGCTCATCACTCTGAATTCTCTCTGCAGCACATCAGGCATGGGTCTTTCTAAATGAGCCCTCCTGTCAGTGAAGTCTTTTGTCATCCTTATTTTTCCTCATCAAAAGCTATGTTAGTATAGTCATATTCCATGACTCAGCAAATCCACTCCTAGGACTATTCCCAACAGAAATGCATATATACCTCCACAAAAAGAGATACAAGACTGTTCATAGCAGCACTGTTCATAATGACTACAAACTGTAAACAACCCAAATGACCACCAACAGTAGAATGGATAATAAATATGTGGTATATTTACAGCAAAAGAAAAAAAAAAAGAACTAGAACTACATCTACAAGCAACAATGTATAAGTCTCACAAACATAACATTAAACAAAGCATCCAGAAATTTTAAAAAAGCATACACTGTATTACTTCATTTGAAGTTTTAAAACAGGCAAACTAAACTATAGTGTCAGAGCAAGATAATTGCTGCCTTTGGGAGCTGGAAGGAGGCACAGATACAGTTACAGGGATGCAGGTAATGTTTGGTTTCTAGTCTCCACGATCGTTACATGGGTGTGTTCACTTTGTGAAATTATACCAAGTTATATGTTTGTAATTTATGCGCTTCTCTATATGTAACATTTAAATAAGTAATCAAAAACAAACAAAAAAGTATATCCATGGCAAAAAATAATCATTAACATAGCTGCATTTCTCCCATAATCCTTCCTCTGGTTTCCTCTTTATTTAAATTTAATTTCTTTCTCTCTTATTCCTCCATAGAGTTTTGTCTCTACCTACTTTATAATACATATGCCAGACTGCTTTGTATTAAAGTGTTTGTATATGTAACTCCCTCCAGCCCCAGAAGACTGTGATCTCCCTGAAGGCAAGGATCACATCTGTGTCATCCATTCTTCAATGCAAAGGACAGGAAACATACCAGAATGGTGTTTTAATTCAAAATAGCTTCTTATGAAATACATGTAGCAAAGATCATTTGTTTGTGTTTTTGAGTTTATATAATCTAATAATATGAAAATTTGAAATTCTGAAGGCAGCTGCAGTGTAGTGGAAGATTCGTTGGCTTAAAAATGTAACAACTACATTTGCAAATCTTCACTTGCCACTTGTTTAAGCTGTGGAGATTTAGGCAAGTAACTTCACCTCTCGAAACTGCAGTTTCCTCACCTGAAATATGGGGAAAATAATGTTTGCCTCACAGAAACACTATGTGTCTCTAGAGAGTTGATGCACATAAGTGTTTTCTAAACTCCAAAGCACTATACAAACTAGATGTATTGTTCTTCATTGTCTAGTATTTCCTAGCCTTTTTCATGTCATGAACATGGCACACCTAGAAAAGTACAATTATTGTACCACACTAGAGTAAAATGACAAGGCTCCTTAGGACTGGAGGACAGAAACTATGCACACTGGGTGGGAAGCTGTATTCTAGAAAACCATTAATTCACTGGCATTAATTCATTAGAACTAAAAATTGTGGCTCAAATGGGATCAAGACTTTAGTCTCTCTTTCAAGTAATATGGGTGTCTCCAATGGTAAACTGATCTCAATCTCAAAAAGACTGTCCCAAGTACTATCTGAAACCAAACAGTATCATCCATCACATAAAAGCAACCACAACACAAACTCAAATTCTCAAAACCGAATTTACAATGCTGTGTTTATTTATGTTTATGTGGATCTTTTGGTGGCACTACAGGAAGGAAAAACTCTAAGAAGTCTTTATTTACATCTCACATCTCTAATGAGAATTTGTAAACAACTGATCAATATTT
>NW_006795410.1:1398535-1417066 GCF_000442215.2 Lipotes vexillifer
GGAAGGAAATACTTATTTCACACACTTTCTTAATCACCTCTTCTTGTCAGGAGATCCCTATCATTAGTTAATGTATGAATGTAACCTGATTCATTCATTTTTCTAGCAAATTATTTCTTAATTCTTTCCTCTCTACTTCTCCACGAGAAAGGAAAAAAATCTTAAATGTGTGTGTGTGTGTGTGTGTGTGTGTGTGTGTGTATGAATGAGGGTATGATTTGGTGTTCTTTTTCTTAAATTACTGAGACATCAGTAGTGGAATGGGGAGGGTAGAGAGGAAGAAATGACTATCATCCATCATTACGTAGCAGAGAGTTTGCTGAAAGAGTTCACTTTTTCAATATTCCCCAAAGCGTGGTATGAGAAATTATTTTAGGTGACATCCAGATGAAACCTTTAAAATAAGATGATTACATTAAAATAATTATTTTTATATTAGAAAAAAAACCCAGCACATTAAACCTGTGATTTTACAGATATAATTGCCAAGAAAAGGCTAAACTGATTTTCTTAAGTGTGTTGATTTAAAGGAAAATAATCACAGGGAGCACACAGATATAGTGAAATTACACAGGAAGTGCATGAATTTCTAGAGTTTTGGGCTACTGGGATAGTTGATATTTGCTCCTGACATATCAATAGATGTGACAAAAGTCACTTTAAGGATGCTATCTCCTCTGGGTGAGTTCCAAAAGACTACTCTAATTCATATCTGGGATGGTAGAGATACAAAGTGATGCTGTAAGATAAAATTACTTCCAGTATAATTGAAAAATAATCATCTCAACATGTGATGATGGGAATTACAAATCTAGGAGACAAATGGAAGTGTGGAGAGTTAGAGCCTGCCCCAGACAATGGATGGCAGGAGTCCAGGGCCCCAGTCTCACTTCTGAAACTGGGTGCCTTTTAGCACATTCCCTCCTAGAACCTCAGCTTGCTCATCTGTAAAAGGACTAAATTGTCTCTAAGGTTCCTTCCAACAGCATCCATCTAGGAGTCAAAGCACAAAACATTAACTCTGCATTAGGAGCAGTTAGCTGTTAAGTATGACAAATGGACTTATTGTTAACTAAGTGGCCCATAAATTAAATTGTTGCTTCTTGCACTCAATTTATCCACTTATTCAGAGCTATGTGTTAAAGAGCTTTATTATTTCACAGTGAATTTCACCCCATTGAAGGAATATATGAAGAGTATTCAGAAGCTAACATTGTTTTTCCCGTCATTTTGTAGAGAACAAGCTACACAACAGTGACACAGTTCTGACTCCTGGGTCAGAACAGAATGACAGAACAACATGTACTCAGGAATTTACCTAAAGATTGAGAATCAAAGGGGCAAGTTTTGTTTTCCTAGGCACCTTGGAACTAAATTCAAAATCTTTTCTACTGCTTAGCATAACCAACCATTATTCACATCTCTGTAACCTTCCCCCAACCTCCATGAGAGCTCCGAAAATGTACTAGCTTTTCCTCACATAAAGTCTTTGATTTGACACAAAGTACTGGAGCTAGAAGAGACTTCATAGGTCATCTATTTCTGCTTCGTATTAGATGTTCAAATCCCTCTGCAATATCTCAATAGTCATACAGCATCTGCTGGTACAGTAAGAGTGAATGACTGCAAAGTCATAACCAGCCAAAGTATTCATTGGGTGTTCTCTATACCTGCATTCACTTCCTTTCAAACTCAATCCATCAAACCTACCTCTACTTCCTTGAAATCACCAAAATATCATAGTCTACTTTGATCTTCTCTTCTCTAGGCTAAACATCTTTATGGCCTTTACCTGATCCTTTTAAGTCACGATTTCAAACCCTATTGATACCCTGGTCATCATCTCCTGTGTGTACTCTAGTATAATAATATCCCTTGGAAAACATGCTACCCAAGACCAAATACAACCTTCTCCTTCCCACCTTCAAGTGTCTTGTAACCAGCATGGTGTACAATGGTACAACCTGCTGTATCATTCTATTCCCTCTCTCATTTCTGATTTCTTTCCCAAATTTATGGGACATGGACTGAAATACAGTTGTAGTGCAGAGACAGGCACCAGTGAAGCTCTAGGGCTTATCTCCAAATCTGAAACTGCTGTGGGAAGAATTTGGGGGTTTAGGCTAACATATCATTTCTAATTATAAATTCGAATGTAATTCAAAAATATAATTCAATGCGATAAGTATAATTCAAAAATCATCCTAATCTCTGAGGAAAACTAATAAAAATAATACTGAACAAAGCTATACACCTACACACGCATGTATATATGTGTATATGCATATATGTAAACAAATATATTTTAATCAGCTTTACTTTGCATCACAAATGATGATGGGGTGTGAATGATCACTTTTCCAAGATACTTGTGTCATGTAGTGTAAAACTGTGTTTATAAAAGCCATTTTTCACAGTTCACATCAACTATATATATACTATATACAAATACTATATATATATATACTCACATACACACACACACATATACAGTTGTAAGTCTTTATAGTCATGAAATGTTTTCCACTCATTTGATCTTTGGATTGATAACTAAGATAGAAGGGAAAGGCTAGCACACTCATTTTCATATGAACACACAAAACTTCCCAAAATTCATATGGTTTGTAAATTACAGAGCCAAAAATATAACCCAGGCCTCTGGATTCCAGATCTAATCTCACTTCACAGTATTATTCTCCCTAAATAATCAAGCATCTGAGCACCTAGTTTGGTTCTAAGACTCAATATTTTATCAAGTATAAATCTTAACGGTCCCCTTTGACCCAATTTCTTGAACATGCTTGTGCTAGATTTGGCAGTCTAATGGATATTTTTGTGTATCCCCCAAAAGAGGAAAGCATACGACTATCACTTTTTCAATGGGTAACTATTTGCTTAAAATCTTAATCAGAGTGATTTTAATCACAGACTGTGACAGCCAGATACTTCCATTAATATCCCCATAGAGAAACCACATAGACTCCAAAAAAAACATTAGCAGGCTCTAGTACTCCATGCTAAGAGCATTCTTAGGAGGGGAAATCCAAAAACAAGAAAAGCCAAAGCTAAGAGATTAAAGATTTATAAAAAGTCAAAATTTATAGCCCCACCTTCTGCCACCCCAAGTCAATGGACCCTTGCCACCACTGCAATACACTGTGTTGCCCAAAACAAAACTTCCCAAATCTAGCTCCACACTAGAACCACCGGAGGACCTTTTACAAAATATAAGCACATGGGACCTTTCTAACACGTGGGAGGTATGGTGTAGGACAAGGCAATCTGTTTTTTTTAACAAGAGTCTGATGCGGCTATGATGTATCTGGTCCAAGCCTGGAATGTATTAATCATGGGAAGTCAATTAATCTTCGCAATGTTCCCAATCTCTCTCCTACAACGGCTTTCCTTTTCCTAGTCAATCATCTCATCAGCACATAAATAAATATGCCAAAATATTTTCATAAAGACAATGTTCCCCTTGATCCCACATTCCCTCATTTCTCCACACAACTTCACTGTGAAACTCTTAGATTTTTTTTTTAAAGGGCAAAGATTTTATTTTTTTTTCTTTAAGGGTTTAATGCCCTTTTTTTTTAACATCTGTATTGGAGTATAATTGCTTTACAATGGTGTGTTAGTTTCTGCTGTATAACAAAGTGAACCAGTTATACATATACATATATCCCCATATCTCTTCCCTCTTGTGTCTCCCTCCCACCCTCCCTATCCCACCCCTCTAGGTGGTCACAAACCACCTAGCTGATCTCCCTGTGCTATGCAGATTCTTTTATGTTCATTCTCTCCACTCTCTCACCTTCTAGTCTCTTGAGCCCATTCCAATCAGACTTTCACACCCACCTCTCCACTGAAACTGCTCGCCAAGGTCTGGGATGACCTCCACATTTTGCAATCTGAAGATCCATTCTCAGTCTACACCATACTGATGTCTCATCAGCATATGACCCAGCTGGTCATTCTTTCTTGCCACTTTCTTCACTTAACTCCTATTAACACACTCTCCTGAATTTCTTCCACTTCTTAGGCTAGTTCTTCTGAGTCTCTTTGGTAGCATTTAGCTCCTAATGGCTAAGTACAGGAGTACTGCAGGAGTAGTCCTCAAATCTATTCTTTTCCGTATCAACACTAATTCTTTTTCTTAATATATATAAATTTATTTATTTATTTTTGGCTACGTTGGGTGTTCATTGCTGCACACAGGCTTTCTCTAGTTGTGGCGAGTGGGGACTACTCTTCGTTGCAGTGCGTGGGCTTCTCACTGTGGTGGCTTCTCTTGTTGTGGAGCATGGGCTCTAGGTGCACAGGCTTCAGTAGTTGTGGCACACAGGCTCAGTAGTTGCGGCTTGCGGGCTCTAGAGTACGTGCTCAGTAGTTGTGGCTCACAGCCTTAGTTGCTCCGCGGCATGTGGGATCTTCCCAGACCAGGGCTCGAACCCGTGTCCCCTGCATTGGCAGGCAGATTCTTAACCACTGCATCACCAGGGAAGTCCCCACACTAATTTTTTATGTAACCGAACACAGTTCTGGGATTCTAAATACCAACTATATGCTGATTATTCATACATTCATATCTAAGGCTCTGGACTCCCCTAAATTCCAGAATTTTATCTATTCAATGTTTATCTTTTATTCTATGTCACTTTGAACATATTCAAAACAGAACACTTGGGTTTATGTCCCCAAAGCAACTCTACCCTTCTTTGTTTCCCAACTCAATGAAAGGCACCCCTCTTCACCTAGATGCTCAGGCATATTACTTGAGTCACCTTTGATTTCTCTCTTTCTCTCAATTAGCAAATCCTATCAACTCTACCTCCAAATATATCCCAATTCAGACCACGTCTCACCACTTAACACATTTTGACTCTCTTCCAAGCCTCTCGCCAGAAAGACTGTAATAGCTTCCTAAACAGTCTCCTTGATACAGTCTACTATCACACTGCAGCCAGAGTGATCCATTTAAAATATAAATGGCTTTTCACACTCCTGTTCAAAACCCTTTCATGACTTTGCACAACTCTCAAAATAAATTCCAAAATACTTGCCACAGTCTATAATACCATAAACAATATCACTTCCTACCATTTTTCCTCATCGCATCTTGCTCTTGCCACACTGCCTTTCTCCCTCATCTTCGAATATGTCAAGCCTATTCCTACTTCAGGATCTTTGTACTTGCTGCTCTTTCCAGCTACAGCAAGTTTTCCCTGAGTAATGCAAGCCTGATCCCTCGCTTGCTTTGGTCCCTGCCTAAAAGCCATTCCCTCAGAAAAGACCGCTGTATCTAAAGACATCTTCCTTTCTCTCTCTAACCCCTTAATGTGTTTACTTCTCTTTATAGCACTTACCACCACCTGACACTTTATTATACGCATGTTAGTTGTTTATTTATTTATTGTTTTACTTCTGCACCAGAAAGTCAGCTCTTAAAATAGCGATTGTTTTGCTCACCACTGAATCCCCAGCAATTAGAACAGTACCTGGCAAAGAGTAGGTCGTTGATAAACGAGTGAAAGAATGAAGGAAAGAATGAGCAAATTTAGCCCGAAACACATGCTCTTTCTTGGCCCTATGCCTCAGCGCATGTTTTCCTTTACCCAAAATGCCCTTCCTCATCATTTTCTATGCAAGGTGGAGGCCTATTTATTCTTTAAAATGCATCTCTGGTAGCATATTTCGCTGAAGCCTTCCCAGATAAGCCTCCCTGACTACACACACACACATCACCAAGCAGAAGGAACTGCTCTCATCTCTCTCTGTTTCCAAGGTAAATTGTTTCTACCTTTGGTCTAGCATCTACCCATGAAGATGTGTTTTTTGCTTGTATCTTCTTTCCCTTGCCATACTACAAATTACTTAAGGCAGGAGTTGAGTTATCTCTATATGCCCAATGCCAAGCACAGACTAGGAACCCAATTATGTCTAGAATATGTTTGACTGTTAGTGTTCACATGAGCTTTTACTATTTCCTCCTGTCTATGTTGTTATTTTTATTAGAATCTGCTGTCAATTAATGGGATTACTCTACCTAAAAGTAGCTCATTTACGCTTTCTGCCTCACAGACAAAAGTGCCTGTAGATCCCAGGAATTAAACTCTAATATAGTGTATATTTGCTCCCCATTGACTGAGAACTAAGTGACACAAGCCCTCAATAATAGAAGTTACACTCTGGATATTGGAATATATTACCTTTGCAAGACCCTAGTTAGTAGTCATCGGTGAAAGAGTTTAAAGTAAGGTTAAATCAACAAAATGCCTTAACCTCTATCATATTGTCCCACTTTACAACACAGACTGAAAAGGTTCCATACCGTTGATAGGAAGAGCATCCTTTTCAAGCAGCATCAAAATAGGGTAGACCAGAAAAATTCATGTACAGCAAGATGTGATAGCTACTGGAAGATACAATTCTTATGCCAAAGAAGCTATAAATTTCATGTTGATAAAACTGGCTTCTGCCATTAACTCCCTCTCCAAGACAATATAAAATGGAGCTTTATTTTATCTCCAGTATAGCCTTGTGTCATAAATGCATCCAATATAATAAACTAGTAATGATAAATGTTATATCTCTATTATGCTTTTTAGATTTTGCCAGTTAGCACACACACTATTTCAATTAGATTTCAAACAGTGCTTTGATGGATACAAGGATGATTTTATGTTCCTTACACAAGAGATGAGGATTTTGAGGCTCAAAGAGGTTAAAAAATTTCCCTAAGTTCATGAAATGAGTGAATGAAAGAAACATTGCAAATTAGTGTCCAAATTCTATATACTAAGAGTTAAAAGTCCTGGATTCAAAGATCCAGCCACTTCACACAGATATGGAGTTTTGAATAACTGTCTCAAGTTTGTTGGGACTGTTTCTTCAACTGTCAAATGAAAGTGTGTATTCAATTCCTAAAATTGTTGCTAGGACCTAAATATTACAATTCTACCTTTTGAGTCACATATGCTCTATGCATAATATAATTGGTCTCTCCTTGTGAGAAGATTACAACACAGGCATTATGTTTGCTTCCTAATATCTGTGGTGTGAGGTTGACAACAAGGTTCATTAGAATCACTGAAACCTGGTCATACCAAAAAGCTTCAGGAGGTGAAGAGATCAATCAGAACAAAGCCTTCGATCAGTCTTAACGTCTGCCTTAGAAATATACTTCCATCTTTTGAGGAAGCTGGCTATTTTCAGCTCTGCAGACCCTGCTAAGGAGGCCCAGGTGGCTTGAAAAGTAGGACTGACACAGATCTGAAGTCATTGGACAGTCTCAGCTCCACCTGTTCTTTCATTTATTTTTCCTCTTGAATCTCTAGAGGGATTTGCTTCAGTCTCAAGCACTCACTGTAGTTCCAGCTCAACCAAGAACCACTTCCTCTCAATTCAAAAGGTGGGTTGACAAAGTACACCAATTTACAATTCCCAAGAGAGGGGAGGGGCAGTGTAGCATACAATCAAAGGGAAATAGGGTTGAACATCAGACCATTCTCAGGTGTTTCTGTAGCACCTGAGTGCTGTATCTGATACAATCAAACCAAACACCCAAACACTAAGGCAGATGCTGCAAATTCCTTTGATGCCAGTCCACTGTGCAACAGCCTTAATCAAAAGATGATTGTTTCTTTTATTTTTAAACTTTTTATTTTATATTGGAGTATAGCTGATTAACAACATCATGTTAGTTTCAGGCGTAGAGCAAAGTAATTCAGTTATAAATATACATGTATCTATTCTTTTTCAAATTCTTTTCCCATTTAGGTTGTTACATAATATTGAGCAGAGTGCCCTGTGCTATACAGTAGGTCTTTGTTGGTTATCCATTGTAAATATAGCAGCTCCCCAAGATGACTGTTTCTTAGTGATTTACTAACCTCTCCAGTTTAGGTGACCTCTCATTCTCAATATCTAATTGCCTCGGACAGGAATCCAAGCCTGGACACAGAGGTTTCTTTTCTAGTTAGCATGGTGCTGCATGTAAAAAAATCAGGGAATATTAGCCAAGCAAGGTTGCTCCTCCTACTATAAGTCAATACACGTTCTCAAATGAACATACAGATAATAAATACTTATACTATGCTTAGTAAGTGTCAAAAAGTATTCCAAGAGATTCAAATATATTAACTCATTTTGCTCTACACCACACCCCAATAAAGTAGGTGCTATTACCATTTTACAAATCAGAAAAGTGAGGCCCTGAGGGGTTAAGAAACTTGTCCAAGGTCACATAATTGGTAAGTCTTAGAGTCAGGTCAAACCCAGGCAACGTGGCTCCACGGTCCATGCTTTCAGCTACAAATATTGATTCCCTCACACCCAGCTTCATGTTTCTGAACTTGATACATTTGTCTTAACAGGGATGAATTTCAAAAACACATAATTGAGTGAAAAAATAAGATGCAGAAGGATAAGTACAGTTCAAGACCACATCTATAAATTTTAGAAACACTCAAAACAGTATCATATATGATACATAGTAAATTAAGAAGATCAGGGCTTCCCTGGTGGCGCAGTGGTTGAGAGTCCGCCTGCCGATGCAGGGAACACGGGTTCGCGCCCCGGTCTGGGAAGATCCCACATGCTGCGGAGCGGCTGGGCCCGTGAGCCATGGCCGCTGAGCCTGCGCGTCCGGAGCCTGTGCTCTGCAATGGGAGAGGCCACGACAGTGAGAGGCCCGCATACCGCAAAAAAAAAAAAAAAGAAGATCAGTCTTCATGTCTGCCTTAGAAAGTACTTCCATCTTTTGAAGAAGCTGGCTATTTTCAGCTCTACAGAACCACCCATATGGATGGGAGGGACACACATCAAAGTCATTATAGTTGTAACCCCTGAGGAGGAAGGGATTCTGGAATAGAGCTGGGGATAGTTCTAAGTGATTTTAATTTTATCGGTAGTGTTTGACTTCTTCATTTTAAGAAAATCTGAAATGTATATCACATAATGTTAATAATTTGCTCATTTTGAGTCTTAGGTATATTAGTGTTTGTTATATTAATCTCTGGCCATTTCTGTATTTTAACCTTAAAAACAAACTACATATATTTTATCTCCTTTTCCTTCTTGTGCCCTCCCAATTCCAATTTCAGTTGAAAAAATAGAATCCAGAGTATTGCATCTTGGAAAACGAAATCATAATGATGATCCATCCAGTGCTAGTTAGCCTAATGTAAACTACAGCTAGAATTTTTCCAGCTTGATGAAAACAAATTAATAATCAATCTACTCAACTAGAATTTGAACAGAGCACATGTAAACAATCACAGCAGCAAATAGTAATTATCAGAGAAGATAACGTAAAAAAATATTGGGGAGAGTTTATCTCTACTACCAACATAGCAGTCCCTTCTAGAATAATGACACACTATACCTAGACACTAGACATCATTGATACCTTAATTAGGATAAGCTGTGCTCAGTTATTATCTCCCTTATCTAAGTATGAGTTACTTTAGAACAGGGTTCATGCAGACCCATTGCTTGGCACATAGTGTGGGTCTCATTAAATGCTGGATGAACAGACATATAAATGAAGTGATGTTCCATAATATCTTTGGTTTAAAAATCCAAAAATATTCAACTCTTCAAGCAATAGGGTAGTAAGTGAGGCTGAACATTAAAATTCTTGTAACTGAATAGATAGCACTTTAGGGGGATGTTAGTGATTTGTATTCCCTAAGGTAAAAATTAGAATTTCCCCTTGTCATAGAAACATACTACCTTGTTTTCAGACAGACTACCTTGTCGAGCCTTTCTCATCATACAAATATGTCAATTTCCTAGTCTCTGTCACTGTAAAAGTGCTCCAACCATTGAAGCAGATGCTTCTATCTGAGATGTTATGCATTCTTTTCAGTAATTTAAATTGGGTATATTTTGAACAGAACCAAGTTCATGCAGAGTTAAAGAATTCTCCCCTGCATTTAGGCTGCCCTATTTGAAAATCATTGTTCAATCTTAGAGGAGCTGCCTTGTTTGTCCCAAGAGTTTCTGAGATGAGATCATGCAGGACTGATGCTCTTTGCAATTTACTTTGAAAGACAAATGATAGAAAGGTGTAAGGCTACCTGGGCTGACATCTGGTACACCTCATCTGGTACTATTTAAAATGGAATAATCTAAACATTTGGAAATGTGCTGATAACTACCATGATTGCTTTTTCTGGACCAGGAGCGGCCAGAACCATGTCCTGTGCTGTGAGTGACTGTTTCTCCTAAACCACATGGATGCTTCACTCTCAGTCATCCTGCAATAAGAAAATCAATGAGCCTTAGAAGGGGAATGAGAATTACCTTATTGTTTCTCTGGAACCTGGAGTAGTTCCTAAATGCTGGGGGAAACAAAGAACATCCATTATGCAGAGATAGTCCAGGAGTTACACAGAGATGACCAGGAGGCTCTCCAAAAGAAGGACATGACCTATGGACTTCAGGAGCAGTGATAGTTAATGTCTGCCTTTAGATTTCCATTCTCTGCACTGCTATACAGCTCTGCTTTCCTCAGGTATTCAGTAAATCATTCGGAAGACCCACAGTCTGGTTTTCTTCAAAACTGAACAGAGGAGAGTAACAAAGCTCCCGCATCTCAGTGTTTCAGAGTGAAGGATACTGGCAGACATGTTGAATAACACCAGGACATGTTTGTGGAACGTGGCAATACCCCTCAGTACTTCCTAGAAATGACCTAGTGAGAGAAACACAACAAAGAATGGAAAAATAGCAATCTGCTGAATAAGCCTAGCTGCCAGGACTTGAAAATAAATGTAAATGATTTTACTTAGTCCTGAGGAGGTCAGGAATTTCTTCAGTCACACTGATTCTACAGTAATAAAATGTAATGTGACTCTTGGTTGCTTCCTGTTTTGATCTTCTAAATAATCTACCAACACAACAGAGAGTTAAAACTTGAGCAACATGAACTCCTAAGAATAAGGTTCGTGCTACTATGTTTAATTCCAAAAATTCAGTCATCAACAGTCACTTAAAAGAATAACACCCAATAAGAAAAGATCATTTACTTTCCTTATAAAAAGAGAAATGCAAAGTAAAGCTAAACCAAACTAAGATACAATTTCACCTGTCAAATTGGGGAGATTTGAAAGTTTGGTAATGCCTGGTGTTGCCAATGGTGTAGGTGCATGCAGACTTTCGAGCAGTGACGAGTAATGGAAATGGCAGGGGTCAGCACACCACAGCCTGTGAGTGAAATCCAGCCTGATGTCTGTTTTTGTACTTCCCATGAGCTAAAAACGGTTTTTACATTTTTAAATAGTTGAAAAAAATCAAAATAATAATATTGTGTGTCATGTAAAAATTATATAAAATTCAAATTCCATGTCCTTAAATAAAATGTTATTGGAACTAAAAGAAAAAAAAATATCATCCAAATTACCTGTTAGAGCCAAATTACTCTGCAATTCCATTTTCTATGGATGAAATAAAATCCAGAATTTTACGGATGAAATAAAATCCAGAATTTTCCTTAATGCTGTGATTATGATAATTATTAGTTTTAAGAAAACAAACTGGAATCTTCACAAATGAAATTGGCTAGATACAGACTCCTATAGCTTTTTACCAGAATAAAGGACCTGTCTTAAACAATAAAGGAAAGTTAAGCATACAGATCAAAATATTAGATATATCCTAAGATTTAGTATGGTGCACATTTTTTTACCTTAAATTAAGAGAAAGACTAAGATGGGATAAATCACACACTAACAGCATGCATTTGGTATTTTAGAACACCAGGAGGGATGAAAGGCAAGAAAAAGAAGAGCAGGAAATACTAAATACCAAGTGCTCAGGCTTTCACAGGCTAAGAACCTTACAGATATTAATGCATTTAATCTTCGGAACAACCCTATAAACTCAGAACTATTGTTAAGCCCCATTTTACATATGAGACACAGGTAACTAGCCCACAGTCACACACAGCCAGGAAAATATTATACAGTGGTCAAAAGTGTAAGTTACTGGAGAATATATGGATATATCAACACCCTTAAAAATAGTTATGGCTTTGAGAGTTACACACTGTAAGAATAAATTTTTGCTCCCACTTTCCTCATTTACTTTTGGTCCACAAATGAGGCTCTTTTGCCTTTTCCAACAAATGGGAAGAGAGTTCTGTGCCCTTCCATCCACCCTTCTCACTCCTTTCCAAGGAAGAGGAAAAACTTATCTGATTGGTGAGACTGGGGAGAAAAAAATGGGGCCAGTGAAGCTTAGCCTGCTGTGGTCTCTCTCTGTCTCTGTGGATCTGCCTACTCACAGGCTGGACACATTCTTAGCTTCTGGGTAGGCAAAAATAGCTCTGGTCCCAGACCTGTCTTTAGAGGTAAATATGGAATGCAAATCTCTCTGCTCTGCTACTGGGGTTCAGCAGGGGTAAAGGCGGATTTCTTGGCAGGTGGGCCTGCTCTATAGATCCAAACTTCCCTCTAGTGGTTCGCGTACATCAAGATTTAGTTTGGTGTTAAATTCAGTTTTGACCATTCTCTAATCCAATTGTCCAGCAATCCAGTAAGAAAGCAGATACATTAATAGCTATCTGTTTCACAACTTTATTTTCTCAATTGTTTTGAACTCAGGATTAATGTAGAAGGTAGAAGGAAGGAGAAGAAAGAAAAGTTATAACTGACTACCATCCCCTAAGCCCACCACACACCAAGATCGCTACACAAAGATATTCGTCAAAAATTTTTTAAAACAAAATTTAAAGGCTTAGAAAAATGGATGTGATCCAACAGTAGGCAGATGACAATTATAGCATAGATATGTGAGGTCATTCTATAATTTAAAGTCATATTTAGAAGAATTTTTGGCAAAATGACATATCTGTTAGTGTTTTTTAACATATATGAGTTTTAAAAAAAGAAAATACAAATGGTTCACCATTTCACACCCAGCTATATCCTGCTTTATACATATAAAGTCAATATGTACAAATCATTAGAAACAATGTAGAAATGCACAAAGCTAAAAAGAACCCTCCTTTTCCACTGTCCCAAAAGTATCTCTCTCCTACTAAGCACTATTAACAGCTTCTTGTAATTCCTCTTAGAAAAAAGTATTTTCCAAATATTTCAATGAGTATCTCTTTCCATGTTTAGAATAACTGTTTAAGCGCATAGGAAAAGAAACAAAGCATATAACTTTCATGTGATAACTTTTGTTTTTAAAATTCACACACCAAGAATAAAAGGGATTATATTGAGGTTATGGTTTTATAAGTGATTTTCTTATTCTACAGAGATTTTACATTTTCAAATTTTCCTGCTATGAGCAGAAAACTGCATAATCTAAAATATATATCACTAGTTTTTTAAATTAAAAAGGGAACACATTTTCATTAAAATTCAAATAATATAGAAATATGTTAAGCAGAAAGCAAGTCTCCGCCATCAAACTCCCTAAAGGTAACTGCCATTAACAATTTTGAACGCATTTAACCAAAGACACAGAGATATACACACACACTTGCGTAAGTGCACAGATATTTTAAATAGATATAGATACATTTAAAAATTTAAAATTTTTCAGAAGAAAATAAACTTACATAGACATATGAATCTTCACCTGGATAAGGCTTGGCCCCCTAATCTGTATTATATAACTATAAAGAAAAATGTTATCCTGCCTAACTTGTAGTGAAGTTTGGAAGCCAAAGGCCAAAAGTAGTGACAGATATTCTTTACTTTCCATACTGTGGCAGTTTAAGAAAATGCACCACCAGTCTTTCACTCTGTTTCTCACCATTTCCAGGCCATCCCCTTGTACCAGGCTGGCACAGAACATTACTGCCTGGAATTCCTGTTCTCAATTAATCTGGCTCCAGTCTTTGGGTGGCTGGAACCACAGGCACATTCACTATCCCCAGTCCATGAGCTACTTACAGAGTGCTAAAATGGGCTGGGGGTAAGTGGTTCATCACTGTCATTTTGAGAATGGCTTCATAAAGACTTTATCTATGCTACCTACCCACAAGTTCCTCAGTGCCAAGGTCAGACACTGAGCCAACATGGTGATTCACTGATTCTCAAGTTCCTCCAAGTTAAGCAAATAATTAATGCCTTAGAGCATGATCCAGCTAGCAACAACCCCCCTCCCCTCAAAAAAAGAGATTCATTTTGTGCCACTAAGTTTTATTTAAAGACCATGCAATCGAATCCCAGCTGGCTTCATTGAAGCAGCAACGTGGGCAATCAGTGACACCAACTGCAATGCTATCATTTCTATAAACAGTAATGAGTGGAGAGGATAGGACGGTACTAGAAGCTTATGTATAAACAAGAAAGATCATTTCAGCAAGAGAGATTGTCTTGACAGATTCACGGTATCTTTCTGATATTCACCCTAGGAAATGCAAATATCCTGCAACACTTACTGGCATTAGAAATAATATTCGGACATGGCATTCATAACATTGTGCAATGAAAATAACACAGCATAAAGGTAGCAATTTCATACACTAAATTGTACGAAGGAAAGCTTCATTGTTTCAAGATATTCCATGGAAATTGAGAGAACAGATCTAAAAGTACTCCCTGGATGTCTCTTTCTGACTCCAATACCAGAGAATAAAACTTGCACCTTTCTTAGGAGCTGATGTGTTATATCTGGCTGTGAACAAATGGACTTAGGTTGAAGGAGGGGCAGAGAAGAGGTATAACAGATAACTAGGCAGGATATCTGAGTATGAGCAATGCTGGGTAGGCTTTAATGAGCTGTAGGCTAATTCTTTGTAAAACACTGCTTTTTTATATCTATGTCTTATTCAAACACATTCTTCCGGTAAAATATACAGGGATACTATTCCTTTTCATGAGAGCCCCCATCTGCCTCACCCAGCACTACCTTTTGAATTCCTAAATGCTTTTTCAAGCTCAGGGAGATAAACACGAATTCCAGGCAGAATTAATTATCCCTTTTTTGAGATGATTCTTACCACAGACCATTAACTCACGTAAGAGATTGTTAAACTGAAATAAATGGAGGCTCCCAGGTACTCCACTTTTGGCATGTATCATATCCTGCCTAGTATGGTACCTCTTGCTTGTCCATATCTCTCCCTGCTGGGCCTCCTGTGCCTAACACAGAGCCTAGCAACAATCGGTCCACAAAGAGTGTTTGCTAAATTGAAAAATGGCAACCCCTGAAGCCAGAGACATGTTTCTTTAACTTTCTATCCTAAGATGGATAAAGACAGGAAGAAGGGAGGGGTGCCAGGTGTGGAGGGCTATTTGGCATGACAAACATACCCTAGACTTCTGGAAAAGTCTGCCTTCCCTCCTCTCTTTTGCTTTACTTAACCCAGAGCCAAGCAAATGGATTGCTGGTCCATGACCCAGATGGAGCATTCAGCCCAATCTCTTCACCATAAACTGCTGCCCTGGTTTTCTTCACAGGCACACAGCTCTTAGTTTATAAGCTGAGAGAAAAACGATTTTATTTGTGTTTTCTTTTGTCTGGCAAAACTGCAGCAGAGATGAGAGTTGCCACATTTGCACTGTTTTTCAGGTAATATAGCTAGCTCTTTCTTTCCAGGAACTTGGGGGTATCAAAAGGTAATTTCTACATTGCAGGGTAAGTAGAAAGGAGCACCTGAGTCCTTAAGGATCTTTCAGTTAAACTACCACTTTGAAAGAATAATCTCAAATATCAGTGGGGCTTCATTATATCTTTGGGGGAATGATAAATACCATTTAAGAAGCAATGTACCCACTAGTTTCAGGACAGGCACTAACTTACTTGATGACAAAAACGCATACTTTGGTATGCTAAACTAATTATTCAAAGATTAGGAAAGGAAAGCAATACATCAATTCATCATATACTACAGATGATATCATAGAGAAATTAAAGTGTTTGACTAGAAAGAACCTTCAACAGAGTCCAATAATCTTCCATTAAATGTTATTATGTTAAACTGTACTGCCTTACTATATCAATCAGGATAGGCTAGATAACAAATAACCTTAAAAATCTGTTACTTACAAAAAGAAGTTTTAAATTCTCATTTGTGCTAAATGCCCATCATGGGTCACATAGTAAAGCCCTATTACTACAGATACTCAGGGACACAGACAGATGGAGTAACCACTACCTTGAACACCATCAGAAGGTCACAGCAGAAGGTGAAGTGTGCTCTGGCTATTAAACCTTCCACATGGAAGTGAGGCATGTCACTTCTGCTCATGTTTCGTTTGTTAATGCAAGTCATATGGCCATACGTAAGTTCAAGGGAATTCGAGAATGCTATCCTGCAAAATGCCCAAGAGGAGAACCCAAAATACTGAATGAACAGTAGTAATGCCTACACATTTGCATATAGTAGGCACTTAGCAGATTGCTTTTGTTAAGTACTGCAAGACAAATGAACTAATAGTAAGCATTAACTTTTTGAATTTTCTGACATTAACACTGAAAATGTTACATAAAACAACAAAAATCCTTTTGAAAATGAAAGCTAAAAGGAAGTGATGATCATTTTGTATATTTTATGATTCTTATTCGTTTTAGCCATTGAAGCACTACTGAAATAGTGAAGAATATTAGACTTATGACATAAAAACCCACTCAAAAGGAACCTTCATCTTCACAACTTGTGACTATACCATTTTACAGGAATTCCCCTAGAGTGACAGTTCCCTAAAATAACCAACCACCCCACTAAATAGCAATGCGTATATAAAGCGCAACAGTTTTCATAGGATCACATGTTAAATCTAGGATCCAGTAAGAAATAGGGAACAGGCTAGAGCTATCATTATTTCCACTTTCTTTTCAGATGAAAATACTGAGTTTGAAAGATTGTTAGTGATTTTATTGAGACTGCTTTATAGCTAGGTCTTCTGATTCTAAGTCCCATGACTTTGCAACAACCTATGCTTCTCCCTCACACATATTACCACTTCTGTTTGGATCTGTTACTATTTGAGAGGCTGACTCTGTATGTAAATTAACATGTTATCTATTTTTACAAGAGGTCGTTATCACACACCATACATACTTTCAAATTTTTCACATCTAGGAAACATATATCCAAGTTATAATCTATTCATGTTTCACTTAATGTAGACAAGAAAAAACAAATAATATTAACATACATCTCTGCTGGCTTCCTGAAATATGTATTTTCAAAACATAAAACTTCAACATCAAGCATGTTAGTTTAGAATATAGTTATTTGATATATTTCAGCCCTTACAAATATGCTGGCAAAAGATAATGTCTAAATAATCTGAATTGAACAAAAGTAGAAATATGAGATCTCATTGCTGATTTCATTTCCAAAGTGTATATTCTCATATTTCACATGTAGTTAAATTATCTAATTAGTTCTTTTACAATGGTTTTATGTTTCATCTAGAGTGGTAAGTAAGCAGAAAGTCGAAGTTTTAGAAAGGATGAATGAAACCAATATATATTCTAATCTTTCCAAATATAATCTTCATAGCTCCCGCACAGACTGAAAATAGGTACTTAACCAAATGAATCAGATCCCCCAGAATAACATATGAAGTTTTAAACCTGAAGCCTATTATAATATTGTTAAATTTTTGAACATTAAAGTTATTTGGAATTTATGTACCAAAAAATTATTTTACAAAGAGACATTTGTTTAGACAGAATAAGGGTGCCTTTCCTCTCTCCTCACACCCCACCCCCATTTTGTAAACAGAAACCCAAAGACACAAAAACTGGATTAGCACTTGCAAGATTACTGGACAAAACCACTTTAAAGAGAACTTGCACCTGAAAAAAGAGAGAGATGGACAATGGAAAGTGTGGTGAAACAGTTCGCCTCATCCTCAAGGCTTCAGCAGAGACGTATCACACTTACTTGGTTGTATTTCTTTTTTTAATTAAAATTTTTAATCGTTTTTCTCAATATCGCAGGTCATTAAAAGGGTCTGATTTTCTTTCTTTCCCTCCCTGAGCTTTTCCTGAGGGACCTAGTCGGTTAGACCCAGGCCTAATTGGGACTCTTCTGTTTCAGCATCAGTTCAGAAATTTCTTGATCTCCAGGGCAAAACGCACTCACTGACGATGACCAGATGTCTACTTTCCAGACAAAGCAAGAAAAATAAAAGATACCTGCCTGGCCAGCCACCTGTTTAAAAGTCCCCTCTCCTGTCGAACGCACGAGCAACTTCTCAAGACTTTGAGTAACTCCAAGTCGCACGCCGCCCTCGCAGGTCACAAGGAGACAGCCGCGAGGAAGTGCGAAAGCAGGTCACTGTAAGCACCCCTCGGAAAGAGACCCGCGGGTTCCAGCTCAGGCGCTAGGCGACAGCGAAAGCGTTCTATAAAACACGGATGACTTCAGGGATTTAAGAGAGAAAAAAAAAAAAAAATCCAAAGACAGAACCGGCGACGGGGCCATTATCTCGCCCCAGTAAAGGAAACGCCTTCCTTCCATCACTTACAGCACTGATTAAGGGAGGGGGGGGGGGGGCAGAGGGGGGGGGAGGGGGAGGAAGGGGGGGGGGGCATCTGCAGGTTTAGGGC
>NW_006795410.1:1417171-1417373 GCF_000442215.2 Lipotes vexillifer
GGGCATCTGCAGGTTTAGGGCTAAGGAAGGAACATTTTCTCACCACTTAGGCTGTTGCTGGACCTCAGGCTCCTTCCACAGAGACACTGCAGCATATGCACTCCTTTCTTCAAAGAAAGCTCAAGAATCCTCATGGAGAAGCGCGTGTGTGGGGATGGTCAACCCCCCGCCCACCTCCGCTAATTGTCCAACCAAAAGGCGG
>NW_006795411.1:0-5606 GCF_000442215.2 Lipotes vexillifer
CTCATTGTGGTGGCTTCTCTTGTTGCAGAGCATGGGCTCTAGGCACACAGGCTTCAGTAGTTACAGCACGTGGGCTCAGCAGTTGTGACACACAGGCCTATTTGCTCCACGGCATGTGGGATCCTCCCGGACTAGGGCTCAAACCTGTGTCTCCTGTACTGGCAGGTGGACTCTCAACCACTGCACCACCAGGGAAGCCCAAGAAACACATTTTAAATATAAAGACTCAGGTTAGAAATAAAGATATGATGAAATATATACCATGTTATTCCCCACTTAAAAGAAAACTGGAATAGCTATATTAATTTCAAAGTGAATTCAGAGCAAGAAAGATTATCAGAGATAAGGCAATAATTACATAACAATAAAGAAGTCATTTCTGTGAGAAGACATAACAACCTTAAACATATATGTAACTAACAGCGAAGCATCAACATATGTAAGGTAAAAAATTAGAAGTGAAGGAGCAATAGACAAATCTACTGTTTTATGAGTTTAAGAGAATTCAACACATCTCTCCCAATAATTGAAAACCCAAGCAGGCAAAAATTTCCAAAGATATAAATTAAAGGAACAATGGTATCAACACATTGATCTAGTTGACATTGACAAAATACTCCATTGAATAGTAAAATACACATTTATTTCAATAACACTTACTAAGATAGACCACATTGTGGACCTTAAAACACAACTTAAGAACAGTTAAAAAAAATAGATCCACAAAGTTACAAATACTATATAATTCCACTTATATGTGGTATCTAAAGTAGTCAAATTCATGGAAACAGAAAATAAAACAATGGTTATGAGGATGGGGAGAGAGAAAAATGAAAAGTTGTTTAATAGAGATAGAGTTTCAGTTTTGCAAAATAAAAAGGGTGATGGAGATGGAGAGTGGTGATGCAAAATGAAGTGAGTGTAATTAATGCCACTGAACTGTACATATAACATGGTTAAGAAGGAAAATTTTATGATACATGTATTTTAACACAGTTTTTAAAAGGATGCTAATGATCTCACAGATATGAAAAAATAAGAGGGAACATTACAGACAACTCTATGTGCATAAATTTGATATTCCAGGTATGGTGAACAAATTCCATGATCATAGACCATATAAATTTACTCAGGAAAAGATAGTTAACCTAAATATTTTATCTCTGAAAAAGAAATCAGATTATTAACTAAACTTTTTAGATAAATAAAAAATATATATATCCAAATGCTTTAACTGGTGAATTTGATGTAACATATTATGGACGACATAATACCAATTCTATAAAATCTCTTTCTATAAAATAGAAAATAAGAAAATAGTTCAAAACTCTTTATGAGGCCCATATTACTCTACTACCAAACTGAAGACATTACAGGAAAAGAAAACCACAGAAATATATCTCTTATGAACATCAATAGAAAATCATCAACAAAATATTAACAAATTAAACCCAGTAAAAAATAAAAAAGGTAATATTAGAAGAAAGTAGGGCTTCTTCCAGGAATATAATAAGGCTGGTTTAATATTCATAAAGTAATTTATGAAGTCCATAATATTGTGAGATGAAACTACAAAACCATTCAACATTTTAGTCGCTATTTATGAAAAACCTCTACAGGAACATTTTTTCCTAATCTATTAAACAGGATACACAAAGGACCTATAGCTAAACCATAAATAATAGTGAGAAACTGAATGCCTTAGGTTCAAGAGCCAGGCATATACTCTTACAATTCCTGTTCCATATAATAATGGGTGTCATATTTTGTTCAATAAGACAAGAAATAAGAAAAAAAGTCAATGAATCCAAAGCAAAAGAAATATGAAAAACTACCTAAAATACATCATAATCACCATTTTTAAAATAAGAGATAAAAATAAAATCTTAAAAGTAGACTCACTACATCAAGATGAACAAACCTAGGCAGATGGCAAATTTCTTGATGACTTAAAAGTTTATATCTTAAAAAAAACACTTCTATAATTCAAGAATGAAGGTGAAAACAAACTTGTTATAGTTGAGAAACTAGCATTAAAAAGCAATAACTACAATATACATTAAAGAATGTCCTACACACAGATAAAAAATGATAACAGATGAACTGAAACAAAGGAATACAGAAACCTGGAAACATTAAATATGTGGGTATATTTAAAATATTTTTTCACTATTAATCTTTTCAAGTGTTTATTTGGTTCACTAAAAACAAAAATATTCTATTGTAGTGTTTATATCACCTACAGAAGTAGAATCAACAATAATTACACAAATGATGGGAGAGGAGAAATGGACATAAGTTGTTGTATGGTTTTATACTAGATGTGATATGTTATATTATTTGAAGGCAGAACATGATTATTTAACAATGCATATTGTAAAACCTAGGGAAACAAGAGAAACGTATAGTTAATAAGGTAATAAAGGAGAAAATATAAAATATAAAATCAAACAGAGACTGTGCTCTGAGTTCTCTCCCACACCACTTGTGGGCTCTCTGATGAGGTTGGCATTACATGGTGTCATAAGATATCTGAAGACACCAACCACTTGAACCTCTGGAATCAAGTGAGATTCCTGCACTTGAGTCCTTTGCAATTTTTGCTTCTGTGAGTTGCTGTAACTTTTAGTTGGGCCTGTGGCTGACAGGATCTTGGTGCTCCAGCTGTTTCAGGCCTATGCATCTGAGATGGGAGAGATGAGTTCAGGACATTTGTCCACCAGAGAGAACTCGGCTCTATGTAATATCAAACAAAAAAAGCTCTCCCAGAGATCTCCATCTCAACTCTAAGACCCAGCTCCACTCAACGACCAGCAAGCTACAGTGCTGAACACCATATGCCAAACAACTAGCAAGACAGGAACACAACCCCTCCCATTAGCAGAGAGGCTGCCTAAAATCATAATAAGGTCACAGACACCCCAAAACACACCACCAGACGTGGTCCTGCCCACCAGGAAGGCAAGATCCAGGCTTATCCACCAGAACACATGCACTAGTCCCCTCCACCAGGAAACCTACACAACCCACTGAACCAACCTTACACACACTGGAGGCAGACAACAAAAACAATGGGAACTACAAACCTGCAGCCTGCAAAAAGGAAACCCCAAACACAGTAAGGTAAGCAAAATGAGAAGACAGAGAAACACAGCAGATGAAGGAGCAAGGTAAAAACCCATCAAACCAAACAAATGAAGAGGAAATAGGCAGTGTACATAAAAAAGAATTCAGAGTAATGATAGTAAAATGATCCAAAATCTTAGAAATAGAATGGAGAAAATACAAGAAATGTTTAAGAAGAACCAAGAAGAACTAAAGATGAAACAAACCCTGATGAACAACACAATAGATGAAATTTAAAATTCTCTAGAAGAAATCAATAGCAGAATAACTGAGGCAGAAGAATGGATAAGTGACCTGGAAGATAAAATAGTGGAAAAAACTACAGCAGAGCAGAATAAAGAAAAAAGAATGAAAAGACTTGAGGACACTGTCAGAGACCTCTGGGACAACATTAAATGCACTGACATTTGAATTATGGGGTCCCAGAAGAAGATAAAAAGAAAGGGACTGAGAAAATATTTGAGATATTATAGTTAAAAACGTCCCTAATATGGGAAAGGAAATAGTGAATCAAGTCCAGGGAGCACAGAGAGTCTCACACAGGATAAATCCAAGAGAAACATGTCAAACCACAAATTAATCAAACTATCAAAACTTAAATACAAGGAAAAAAATATTAAAAATAGGAAAGGAAAAGCAACAAATAACATACAAGGGAATTGCCATAAGGTTAACAGCTGATCTTTCAGCAGAAACTCTGTGAGTCAGAAATGAGTGGCAGGACATATTTAAAGTGATAAAAAGGAAAAAAACCCACAACCAATATTACTCTACCCAGCAAGGATCTCATTCAGATTCGATGGAGAAAATAAAACCTTTACAGAGCAGCAAAAACTAAGAGAATTCAGCACCACTAAACCAGCTTTACAACAAAGGCTAAAGGAACTTCTCTAGGTGGGAAAAAAAAGAGAAGGAAAGACCTACAATAAGAAACCCCAAATAATTAAGAAAATGGTAATAGGAACATACATATTGATAATTACCTTAAATGTAAATGGATTAAGTGCTCCCAACAAAAGGCATAGACTGGCTGAATGGATACAAAAGATCTAGGGACACATACAGACTGAAAGTGAGGGGATGGAAAAAGATATTCCATGCAAATGGAAATCAAAAGAACGCTTGAGTAGCAATTCTCATATCAGACAAAATAGACTTTAAAACAAAGGCTATTACAAGAGACAAAGAAGGACACTACATAATGATCAAGGGATCAATCCAAGAAGAAGATATAACAATTGCAAATATTTATGCACCCGACATAGGAGAACCTCAATAAATAAGGTAAATACTAACAGCCGAAAAAGGGGAAATCGACAGTAACACAATCATAGTAGGGGACTTTAACACCCCACTTTCACCAATGGAAAGATGATCCAAAATGAAAGTAAATAAGGAAACACAAGCTTTAAATGATACATTAAACAACATGGACTTAATTTTTATTTTTAGGACATTCCAACCAAAAATAACAGAATACACATTCTTCTCAAGTGCTCATGGAATATTCTGCAGGATAGATAATGCCCTGGATCACAAATCAAGCCTTGGTAAATTTAAGAAAATTGAAATCATATCAAGTATATTTTCCAACAACAATGCTATGAGACTACATATCAATTACAGGAAAAAAAATTTTTAAAATACAAACACATGGAGGATAAACAGTACACTACTTAATAACCAAGAGATCACTGAAGAAATCAAAGAGGAAATCAAAAAATACCTAGAAACAAATGACAAGGAAAACACAATGACCCAAAACCTATGGGATGCAGCAAAAGGAGTTCTAAGAGAGAAGTTTATATCAATACAATCCTACCTTAAGAAACAAGAAACATCTCAAATAAACAATCTAACCTTACACCTAAAGCAATTAGAGAAAGAAAAACAAAAATACCCAAAGTTAGCAGATGGAAATATAACATAAAGATCAGAAAAGAAATAAATGAAAAAGAAATAAAGAAAATGATAGCAAAGGTCAATAAATCTAAAAGCTGGTTCTTTGAGAACATAAACAAAATTAATAAACAACTAACCAGACATGTCAAGAAAAAGGGAGAAAACTCAAATCAATAGAATTAGAAATGAAAAAGGAGAAGTAACAATAGACACTGCAGAAATACAAAGTATCATGAGAGATTACTACAAGCAACTACATGGCAATAAAGTGGACAACCTGGAAGAAATGGACAAATTCTTAGAAATGCACAGTGTTCTGAGACTGAACCAGGAAAAAATAGAAAATATGAACAGACCAATCACATGCACTGAAATTGAAACTGTGATTAAACATCTTCCAACAAACAAAAGCCCAGGACCAGATGGCTTCACAGGTGAATTCTATCAAACATTTAGAAAAGAGCAAACACGTATGGTTCTCAAACTCTTCCAAAATATAGCAGAGGGAGTAATACTCCTAAACTCATTCTACAAGGCCACCATCACCCTGATTAAAAAAAAAAAAAAAAAAAAAAAAA
>NW_006795411.1:5621-7870 GCF_000442215.2 Lipotes vexillifer
ACTGAAAGCAATATCACTGATGAATTTAGATGCAAAAATCCTCAACAAAATACTATAAAACAGAATCCAACAGCATATTAAAAGGATCATACACAATGATCAAGTGGAGTTTATCCCAGGCATGCATGCATTCTTCAATATATGCAAATCAATCAATGTGATACACCATATTAATAAATTGAAGGAGAAAAACCATGATTATCTCAATAGATGCAGAGAAAGCTTTCAACAAAATTCAACACCAATTTATGATAAAAACACTCCAGAAAGTAGGCATAGAGGGCACATTCCTCAACATAATAAAGGCCATATACACAAACCCACAGCCAACATCATCCTCAATAGTGAAAAACTGAAACCATATCCACTAAGATCAGGAACAAGACAAGGTTGCCACTCTCAAAACTATTATTCAACATAGTTTTGGAAGTTTTAGACACAGAAATCAGAGAAGAAAAAGAAATAAAAAAATCCCAATTGGAAAAGAAGTAAAGCTGTCACTGTTTGCAGATGATATGATAGTATTCATAGAGAATCCTAAAGACTCTATGAGAAAACTAGAGCTAATCAATGAATTTGGTAAAGTGTCAGGATACAAAATTAATGCACAGAAATCTCTTGCATTCCTCTACACTAATGATGAAAAATCTGAAAGTGAAATTAAGAAAACACTTCCGTTTACCTTTGCAACAAAAAGAATAAAATACCTAGGAATAAACCTACCTAAGTAGGCAAAAGACCTGTATGCAGAAAACTATAAGATACTGATGAAAGAAATTAAAGATGATACAAACAGATGGAGAGATATATCATGTTCTTGGAATGGAAGAATCAACATTGTGAAAATGACTATACCACACAATACAATCTACAGATTCAATGCAATACCTATCAAACTACCACTGGCATTTTTCACAGAAGTCTAACCAAAAATTGCACAATATGTATGGAGACACAAAAGAGCCTGAATAACAAAAGCAATGTCAAGAAAGAAAAATGGAGCTGGAGGAGTCAGGTTGCCTGACTTCAGACTATACTACAAAGCTACAATAATCAACACAGTATGGTACTGGCACAAAAACAGAAATATAGATCAATGGAACAGGATAGAAAGCCCAGAGATAAACCCACACACATATGGTCACCTTATTTTTGATAAAGGAGGCAATAATATATAATGGAGAAAAGACAGGCTCTTCAATAAGTGGTGCTGGGAAAACTGGAGAGCTACATGTAAAACAATGAAATTAGAACACTTCCTAACACCATATACAAAAGTAAACTCAAAATGGATTAAAGATCTAAGTGTAAAGCCAGACACTATGAAATTCTTAGAGGAAAACATAGGCAGAACACTCTATGGCATAAATCACAGCAACACCCTTTTTGACCCACCTCCTAGAGAAATGGAAATAAAAACAAATGGGACCTCATGAAACTTAGAAGCTTTTTCACAGCAAAGGAAACCATAAATAAGTCAAAAAGACTACCCTAATAATGGGAGAAAATATTTGCTAATGAAGCAACTGACAAAGACTTAATATCCAAAATTTACAAGCAGCTCATGCAGCTCAATATCAAAAAAAGAAACAACCCAATACAAAAATGAGCGGAAGACCTAAATAGACATTCTGCAAAGCAGATATACAGATTGGCAACCATCACATGAAAGGATGCTCAACATCACTAATCATTAGAGAAAAATATATGAAAACTACAATGAGTTATCACCTCACAACAGTCAGAATGACCATCATGAAAATATCTAGCAACAATAAATGCTGGAGGGTGTGTGGAGTAAAGGGCATCCTCTTGCATTTTTGGTGGGAATGTAAATGGATACATCCACTATGGAGAACAGTATGGAGGTTCCTTAAAAAACCAAAAATAGAAGTACCACACAGCCCAGCAATCCCACTACTGGGCATATACCCTGAGAAAACCATTATTCAAAAAGAGTCATGTACCACAATGTTCATTGCAGGACTATTTAAAATAGCTAGCACATGGAAGCAACCTAATTGTCCATGGACAGATGAATGGATAAATAAGATGTGGCACATATATGCAATGGAATATTACTCAGCCATAAAAAGAAACGAAATTGAGAAATTTGTAGTGAGGTGGATGGACTTACAGTCTGTCATACTGACTGAAGTAAGTCAGAAGGAGAAAAACAAATACCGTATGCTAACACACGCACACACACACACACACACACACACACACACACACACACACATATATAT
>NW_006795411.1:7880-15617 GCF_000442215.2 Lipotes vexillifer
ATGTTATGATGAACCTAGGGGCAGGACAGGAATAAAGACACAGATGCAGAGAATGGACTTGAGGACACAGGGAGAGGGAAGGGTAAACTGGAATGATATGAGAGAGTGGCATGGACTTATATATACTACCAAATATAAATTAGATAGCTGGTTGGAAGCAGCCACATAGCACAGGGAGATCAGCTCAGTGCTTTGTGAACACCTAGAGGGGTGGGATAGGAAGGGTGGGAGGGAAATGCAAGAGGCAGGAGATACAGGGATATATGTATATGTATAGCTTATTCACTTTGTTATAAAGCAGAAACTAACACCATGGTAAAGAAATTATACTCCAGTAAAGATGCTAAAAATATATATAAAATCAGATGTGATATTTGTTCTAATAAAAGTAACATGTATGGTATATATAGGTACATTTTATAAGTATGTCTTATGTAAAACAGAATTAACAAAATTTTAAACATATGTACATTTAAAAAGATCAAAATAATATCACTATGTTACAAATATGAAAGTAAAATAATTAATTTGCTTTACTTTGTATAATGTATTGTTTCACACATTTTAGCAATAATATCTATTATTGTATGGATAAAAAAGAAAAAAAATCGTTAATATTATTTCTATCAGGGTACCTAAATTTAGTCAAATACCCTGTATACTAATTTCATTCCTAGGAATCTACATTAAAATAAATATAATATCAATGTCTTAAGTTATTATATAGGAAATGTGCATCTGCTTTGGAGGTGTGTAGTTTTTAAACAAGATGAAGTAGTCTACTCAAAAATTATATGAAGGGACAGTTGAGGTGTAGTTAAGGAGAGGTTATGAAACAGTATGAGAAGAGAGTTTACAAAATTCTTTTAATAATCAAAGCACATTAGGAATGTGTCAAATCTGTGTTGTTGGCAGGAAAATAATGGCAGGAGGAAGCAGGTGGGGTTTAGAAAGGGAGATCATAGACTAATCATCTGTGTTTTACAAATTAAATAGAATTATTGAAGCAACTGATTTCTTCAGGCTCAGATAGTTTAAAATTACAGTATATTTCAACGTTCAACATCAGCTTAGTGATTCAGGGTACAGGCTTAGTTACGATCTTAATCCCCCTTTTTTTGCGTCAATGAAGGGAAAAAAAAATGATACAGAATGTATTTGGCCCTATCATTTTTTGCAGCTTTCTCTTTATTTTCAGTTGATAAAAAATATTTTCATTCAATTTTCCAGACCTTTAAAAAGTATCTCTCAGATATTTTGAAGTGTACTTTCCTAGTTCTGTATGTAATGCATTCCACAAACGTGGATCTTGAATGTGTGGAATCTGAACCAGAATGTGACATTGAGAAAGCAGGGGTTCTATTCCCAGAGAATTTCAAAATATTACTTCACGTTTAAGACACGATCTTCAGAAATATGTTTTCTGAAATATTTTTGTTTAATTTGTTATTTTTCTTAAAATTAAACATACCATTTACTATCTTTGGTCCACCTAAGCATCTTATTATTCTCACAATTTACAATCTAGAATACCTAAAGATTTCCTTCTATATTAGTTTGTGAAATCTACGTGTGTTATCACTAGAGGAAACAATTTTAATATTCACGTTTAGATTTAGAAGCTATTAAATCTAAAATTAAATAAAATAGACATACAATTAAATTAAAAACAATTTAATAACATTGTTCTACAGAAAAAAATGAAACCTGTAAAATGTATTAAAAGTAAGCTAATGGCCAGCAGGCAGTTTTTCTCCATGAAACTTCAAAACATTAATTGATCAAATAATGACCAAAAATTAATTAATCAAATTAATTGATCAATAATTGAAACTTAGTTTTAGGAACATTCTTAAAACTCCAGAATATGACGTTGTATGAAGGTCAAACTTACAAAATTGAGCATTAGTTATAACATTTCTTCAATGCTTAAATGTATAATTCATTATTCCCGAATAATCCTGAAAATAGCTTCTCAATTGGCAAATAAAGTTAAACCATTATTCCTTATATAAATTCATAATTTTAAATGTTCATAACTGTGGAATATTGAAAAATTACTTAAATCTTTGCCCCAGATATACCTCTATTTGTATTCAGATGGCAAATATTTTTAAATATCCCTTGCTTCTTAAAATTTTAAAACTTGGGCTTCCCTGGTGGTGCAGTGGTTGAGAGTCTGCCTGCCGATGCAGGGGACATGGGTTCGTGCCCCGGTCTGGGAGGATCCTGCATGCCGCCGAGCGGCTGGGACCATGATCCATGGATGGTGAGCCTGCGCGTCTGGAGCCTGTGCTCAGCAATGGGAGAGGCCACAACAGTGAGAGGCCCGCGTACCGCAAAAAAAAAAAAAAAAAAAAAAAAAAAAATTTAAACAACTTTTATTTATTTCTTTTTTATTGAAGTATAGCTTCTGTACAACATTATGTAAGTTAAAGATATACAATATCTGTACAAATATCAAATAAAATACAATATCTGTACAAATATCACAATTTTTAAAGCTTATATCTCATTTATAGTTATTATAAAGTATTGGCTATATTTTATACGTGTCCAATATTGACTATATTTTATTTAAAAATTATTTTTATTTATGGATAGTCATAATTATGAAACACATTTGACCTTTTTTTACTTCTATTTTAGTATCTAACACTGTCAAAGTTACATTACATAGCAGACATTTAACATTTTAAAAACTTGAAAAAATATGTGACAAAATAAATTTTATTAATCTTTGATTATATTTAGATATTGAAGTTGTGACTTTTCAATAAAATCTTGATAACTTTTGGTATCATTAATATTGGTAACTTGCTATAGCAAACATGCTGCTTCAAAAATTCTGGATTTTTAAGAGTTATAGTTTATTGATTTTAGGATACTCAGTATTAGTTTTATTTTCAAAATAACAAGGAAATATATTATCACAAATGTCAATAAAAAACAATAATAGTTATAATTTTTCAATATTCATTAAGCGCAAGTCACTTCTTAGACCTATTAACTCACTAAAACTTCACAACCATCTTATAACTAGACATAAACATCATTATTATCATCATCTTTATTATTATCATTTTATGATAATATAAAAAGCATGATGAAGCTTAGAAGCTTTCCAAAATGGACAAAATTACTAAGTGGCAAAACCAGTATTTGAACACAGGTAGCACTGTTAATCACTATGTTATAATTTAATATTTTTTATATAATTATATGTTTAATAATATATATTAACATTATATTACTAAAAATACATATAATATATGAATCATATGTTATATTTATCATATAAATAGGTTAGGGAGAACTAATGCAGATAATACCTAGGTCCTTTCCCATTGTTATGTGAAAATTCGACTCTGCAATTAATGTGTAATGCAAAAGTTTCATAAAAAGTTAGTTATAAATAGCTTAAAGAATTAGAAAGTAGGATGTTATAGACAGATATGTTATAAAGAAAAAAAACCTCTAAAGTAAATTTATTCTCATGTAGTGGCTTTTGTTCTTTGTAAAAGGGAAATATAAATTTTAAAATATAAGAATGAAATTTAAGAAAACCCTTTCATTATCAACATGTATTTAATTAAACAGCAAGTTCTTTCTTGGCTCAATGATTCTGTACATTTTTCTCTTTCTAGAATGCTCTTACTGGTAATACATCTCCCCTTATCCCTGTCCCATACACAGTAGCACTTGGTTTTTTCCAACTCAGCCTCCAAGTCTCAAGTTAAATATTGTTTTCCCACTGTGCTACCTCATCATTACATATATTTTTCTTAATGTTTTCCTTGCAACTAATTATAATTCAACACTTAAATGTATTTTGTGATTATGAATATACATGTATTCAACTAGGCTCCCATATAAACTGTACAAATGTTTACCTGTTAAACCTTTAAAAAAAAAAAGTAATATCAATGAAGTATAGAACACCTAAAAATACAGCTAAGAAAAAGAGAATTAAAAATGCACAGACACATACTCATACAATCTCAGCATCCAGATGTAGTTTGTAGTAAAATATGGTTATATATATATATATATATATATATATATATATATGAATATACACACATAATAGGAGTATACTGTATATGCTCTGTGGTAACAGGTTTTGTTTACTTAACAACACATCATAAACATCTTTCTATTTAAATTAATATTCACCTCCTTTTATGATTTTTTTTTTTTTACTATTATAAACAGTTCTGAGATAAACTCTATTCACAGTAAAATTTTCACCCATATCCCCAATTATTTCATTAAGGTAAATTCCTAGTTGTGGAATTGCTGGGTAAATGTTATATGTGGTTTTAAGGCTTTTGACATTTGTTACCAAATCATTTTCTAGAGAGGCTGTAACAATTTATAATCCCATCAGGAATATGTGCAAGTACTCATCGCCCTATGCTTTCTCTAAAACTGAAATTATGTAATCACTCAAATATTTGAGAATTTTATAAAATTAAAATATTAACCTCAAAAAACCCCCAAAAACCTCCTATTTTTTTTTTAATGTGAACTTATCAAAATGGCTGGAAAATAGAATATTTTGAGTAGATAAGTCTTTAGTAACTAATGATACTTTTATTAAATGTGTACTATGTACATAAGTATTATATGTATTATATTGTAATACATATGTATTAATTAATAATATATTGTTATTAACAATATAATAGTGTTATATGAATATAATATATAATATAACATTAATATTCTATAATATATAATATTGATATTATATATATTATATTATAATAATGTAATATATTATAATAGAATAGAATAAAAATATATTATTATATATATGTATTATGTTATATATATGTAATCTTCATATGTATTATATTGTTTAATTTTGACAACTCTGTGGTATGATTATTATTTTCCTCTTTTTATGGGTAAAGATCATGATTTTCCAAGAAGTTAAGTGATTTGTCTAAAAGTACAGGGTTTAAGTTAAAGGGAGTAAAAGGGTAGTATTTGACCCCAAATGTATGTTGTTACTAAAACATAAAATTTGCATTTGTATTAAACCACCTCCTCCTTGATAATTAGGGGCTTCTGGAAATATTGCAAACTGTGTATTCTCTATGTGTGGCTTAGTAAATTAACAAAATGAATCTAAAATCCAGATGTAGGACAAATGACAAAGAAGGCCAAGGAAATACTAAAGAAGACATATAGAAGTACTGAAGAAGAGTTAGAAAATAGGTCAGTACTGCAGAATGAAGAGACTAGAAACAGATCTACACAGGGAGGTGGCATTGCAGATAATTGAAAAGAGGTTGAATTTTCTTAGTGAAGGATGCTGCATGGTGACTGTCATTGTGAATACAATACAGTAAAATAAAATCAGATTCCTAAATTCACCATATTCACATAATTTTATAATGTGTGTGTATATAATTATAATATTATGTGTGTTAAATAACTAAATATAAATATTAAAATATAAATATTTTTAAATGGAGGAAAATGAGAAGGAATTTCTGAGTAGCACACACAAACACACAAAGTCACAGAGTGCTTCTACTGTATTAAATCATCATAATAAATTGTACTTCACAAAATACCATAAAATGTGAAAAAACAGTCCTCAGAATAGAAACAGTTGTATGCAATACATATAACTTTCTTCTAGGGAAGATTTTCTTTTCCCTCAGAATAAGCAGGAATATCGAACTTCTTTGAAGACAGTAATATAGAAATTAAAAAAGCAATTTTAGGTTATTTACATTCTGATAATTGGATTTTAAAAATAACATATAATAAGAAAATTAAAGTCTTGAGAAAAACAATACTAAATGATCTAAAAGAAAATAGTCAGAGCTTTTTCTGAGTGGAAACATCCTTGAAGGCTGTGTCCCTAGTCTTGTGTTGTCATTCTGCTTTGTTTGGCTTGAAAGAGAAAGAACCTCTGGGGTGGAGGAGGGAAGTATTGGGAGTTTGGGATTAGCAGATGCAAACTATTATATATAGGATGGATAAACAACTAGGTCCTACTTATAGGGAACTATATTCAATATTTTGTGATAACCCATAATGGAAAAGAATAAGGTTTATGTATAGCTGAGTAAATCTGCTATACAGCAGAAATTAACACAACATTACAAATCAACTGTACTTCAATGAAATTAAAATAAATAAATAAAAGAAAGAAAGAACTTCTTACCAACCGTCCAAAAGCCTCCAGGGTGTCTAGGGCCTGTGGATTACCTCATTAGGGATTGGGCCAGTAATGTGTAGTCTTTGATGATCTTTTTTAAACTGCAAGTGTTGAATATTATAAACAAACAAACAAACAAACAAACTTGAGTTTGGGGGATGAAACTTCATTCTCTTTCCCATTTGTAGACAGAATCTAGATTGCTTTTCTCAAATTCAAGGTACAATGATGGAGTCTCCTGTGTCTCATGCTCATCTTAACTACCCCTGTACAGCCTATTGCTATGATCTATCTGGTTTATGATATTATCCTCCACATCTGGACCAGTTCCTGGAACAATGCAACTGTTTATTGAATGTTTTTACTCAATGAATGTGTCTCTGAGGTAAACTGCCCATTTACTGTTTCTTGCTCTATTTTCCAGGTACTCTGTTCAGCTTCTTGCAATACACTTTGTTGTAGAATCTGCAATGGTCACGATCTCCTAGTTTCTGTCTTCCTACTGAGTGTAAGTCAACTTTCACATCATTCTCCAAGTTTACTTTTTTCCATGGCAGAGAAAATAAACCAGGTTCAGTTATTCTATATACATATTTTAAGTACTACTTTGTGCCATGCAGAATCTATCCCTGTTCCAAAGTTCATTTTCCCTGTAGCACTTACATGTTGGCACAACTTTTAAGACATTAAGTGGACTTTGTTAATAAAAAAAAATAAAATAAAATTGAACTTTTTATTGTATTTCCTTAATTATGTCAGATTTATAAAGTCAAACTTATAGAAGGGTAATTCAGAACTATAAGGGTTTTTAAGGATAATAGAGAATTTTTGCAAAACTCACATATAACTGAACGTCAGCTTTTAAAAATGTAACATATTTGACAGTTTCTATTATTTTAACTCTGTGATAAATAAAATATTGAAATGTAATTATAACAAATTTAATTTACCCACAAGGAAGAATTCACTGAGGAGAGCTAGCATAAATAACAGTGAGTAATTATCAAATCCATTTGAAAAGAAAAAACACATTTGGTCATTTAAAGTCATTGTGTTTTTGTTTTGTTTGTTTGTTTTTCAGAACCTCCTCCAAAACAACAATAAAAAAACATTAAAAAAAAAAAAAAAAGAACGCTGCAAAACCTCAGGCCATATATTCCGCTTCTCTTTGCATCGCCCATATTTTTCTCTTTGCTGTTAATACTATTTGCCTGCATCACTGTCTCAGAAAACACCTTCAAAATTATATTCAAGACTTGGCAAACTCCAAGTAGAGTATGTGAATGAGTTCATAAATTTAATACAGCATCTTCTAATATTGTGAATAAAAATATTATAATCACATTCCTGGTGTTGGAAGTTTTTCCAAAGATGGCCTCAAAAATATTCCCTATACCACAGGCTCTCCTGCAGTGTGACCTTTCTACTGTCCCTTCAAGGAGGACTCTCTATTTCTCCAGTTCCTTGAGACTGCATGGGCTTTATGATTGCTTTGATCAATATAATGTGACAGAAAAGATGTGTAACATTAACTGGCTTGGCAGCTTCCTTTCCCT